>NC_091583.1:16702974-16712974 GCF_042767895.1 Penaeus vannamei | reverse complement strand
CCCCCTCTGTCTCCCCTTATTCCTTCTCCCCCTCTGTCTCCACTTATTCCTTCTCCCCCTTTGCCTTACCCCTTTACATTCTAGTGTGTTTTTTTGTTTTTTTTTTTCTTTTCTCTGACCCTACTTTGGCTTTCTTTTCTTGGTGATTTTTCTTCATACGTCTTTGGTTTCTTATGTACTTCTATTTGTTTATTTGTCTCTGTTTCTGCGTCTGTCCCTGTCTCTGTCCGTGTCCTTGTCTCTGGCCGTTCCTATCTCTGTCTCTTTATGTCTATATGTCTGTTTGTCTGTCTTCACATATCTTCGCTTTTTGTTACTTCCTTCTCTCTCTCTATGCATCTCTATCTTTATATTTTGTTGCACTGCTTAAGTTTTAATTTTCAATCTTCCTCTCTTTCAAAGTTTTCGTATTGTTGTTGTTTTTTTCTTTGTTTTCATTTTACACTTTCCACTATATTCACAAGCAAAGCTCTGATTTGTATATTTTATTCTTTTTCTTTCTCCATTTATTAGGTTTTCGCTCTTTGATTTTTCTCTTTCTAATTTTACTGTCCGTCTCTCTATTTTCCTTCCCTTCCTTTCAACACAAAAATGGTCTCCCCTTCTTCCTTGAGCTTTCCCCTCCTCTTCCCCTCATATCTTCTCTTTCATCTCACCCTTACCCCCCTTTTCCCCTTCTTTCTTCGACCCTTCTCCTTCTCCTCCCTCCTCTCCCTTCTTTACTCTCCTTTCCCTCACGCCTTCTCTTTCTTTCTTTCTTTCTCTTACTCTTATCCCCCCTTTCCCCCTTTACGGACCTGCGCACTTAATGTAATTCTTCAAGTGCAAATTTTTCTATTGCATCAGTAACCCTTTGGCGGAAGTATACCGTCTCTAAGTGCTTCTAGTTATTACTAACATTATTATCACTAACAAAAATATCATCATTGTCATTATCAGTATTGTTATCAGTATTATTATCACTGATCTCATTACAGTCAGAAATCATATCTCTTTGTTGTGATAATTATCATAATTAGTATCACTATTTTCCTTAAATAACGTTTCCGTATAATCAAATAAAAAATAATAGTAGTAATAACAACAAAATGGAAGAACAAGAAAACACAAGAGTAATCCGAGGGCGTTTCCCCTGCCTGTGTCTGTCTGTCTCTATCGTCTGCTCTCTCTCTCTCTCTCTCTTTCTCTGTCTGTCTGTCTGTCTGTCTGTCTGTCTATCTGTCAGTCTGTCTGACTCTCTCTCTCTCTCTGTCTCTCTCTCTTTTCTTTCTCTCTGTCTGTCTGTCTGTCTGTCTCTGTATCTCTCTGTCTGTCTCTTTCTTTTCTTTCTCTCTGTCTGCCTGTCTCTGTCTCTCTCTTTCTCTCCATATATATATATATATATATATATATATATATATATATATATATATATATATATATATATATAAATATATAAATAAATATATATATATATACACATTTATATACATATATATATATATATGTATATACATATATATATATATATATATATATATATATATATATATATATATATATACATATATATATACATATATATATATATATATATATATATATATATATATATATATATATATATATATATATATTTCTTCACTAATCTACATAACACATTTCGTCAAAACAACATGTCTGTACATAGGATACATGGACTTTCCAGTCTCTATAATAAGACATATAACATATATAACACATAATAAAGCAACTAATTCAAATTCAGTCTATAGAGGGGTTTCTAAATCTCGAATACACAAGCAGGATATAAAAACTGTTTATTATTTAAGACATATTTAAAGTACATGGACACTAGATAGGGGTTGTGTAAGCGTGAATGTCCAACCAACCTGCAAGTCACCGCCATCTTTGTTTCGATGTGACGAAATAAATCTTGGAGTATGAATATCTTTCACGCCTCACGAATACGCAGTGGGACGGCTTCATTGTACACTTAGAAAGGAAAGAGAGAGAGAGAGAGAGAGAGAGAGAGAGAGAGAGAGAGAGAGAGAGAGAGAGAGAGAGAGAGAGAGAGAGAGAGAGAGAGAGAGAGAGAGAGAGAGAGAATGGGGTAGGGAGAAGGAGACAGAAGGGAGAATAGAGTGAAGGGGAAATAGTGATAGGGAAGGAGATAAAGAGGGAGAAGAGGATGTGGGGAGGAAAGAGAGAATAAAGAGAGAGACAAACAGACAGAGCGATGAGGAGAAAATTAAAGAAAAGATAAAAAGGAGACAAAACTAAGAAGGATAAAACACACACACACACACACACACACACACACACACAAAATACTAATAAATAAATAAATAAACAGAGACAGGAGACTGAGAGACACAGTATAAAGAGTCTTCCTTTTAAATGCTCAACTATACATTTTTTCTACAAAGTCTTTTACGTCACCCAAACCGCAGTGGCCATCTTATATCCTTTTACACACAAGGGAATTACAAATTTCAAGGAAAAAAATAATGTTAATTTCTATTCATTGAAAACGTAGTGGGAATTAACATCAAATTTCTTCTATATAGCATTCATTTCTCTGTGAAAAGAAGACAGACCACAAATCTTTTACTTAGTCATAGAAAAAATAAGGATTACATGTGTACTTATTCAACTCAACATTTGGTATATATTCATCTAATTTTAGGAGTGAGATTGTTACTTTCTTTTCGTGCAATAGTATTGATAATTCAAAGAAATAGTGTTGATGTTGACATTAGTAATAATCATAACAGTAATGAATGGAAATGATGAAAATTATATTAATACTAAAAACTTTATTTATAATGAGGATGTCAATATGATACCCCCATTCACTCCCACAAAAAAAAAAAAAAAAAAAAAAAAAAAAAAAAAAAAAAAAAAAAAAAAATATATATATATATATATATATATATATATATATATATATATATATATATATATATATATATATATATATATATATATATTTATAATGATAATAGCAATAACAGTAATAACAGTTATGATAATGATAATGATGATAACATTTATTTCAATAATAATAAAACTAATGATAGAAATCGTTATCATGATAGTAATAACAATTATCATGACAATTTCAATAACAATAATAACAATAAATAATGATAACAACAACATGGAAAACAACAATGTAAATAAAATTTAAACATAATTATGATGGTCAGAAGAAAAAGATAACGATAATGACAATTACAAGAAAACAAGAACAATAATGGCGATAATGATAATAGTATTAGTAATAGTGATAATAACAATAATGTGATGATGATGATCATGATGATGTTAATGATAGTAATAATGATGATAACAATAATAATGATAATAATAATGATAATGAAAAAAGATATATTAATAATAATAATAATAATTATCATAATAATAATAATGATAATAATAATAATGATAATAATAATAATAATAATAATAATAAAAATAATAATAATGATAATAATGATAACAATAATAATAAAAAGGATAATGACCATAGTAATATAAATTACAATGATAATGATGTTGATGTTGACGATAACAATCAATAATTATAATTCTACTACTAATAATAATAGTAACGACAGTAACAATAATGATAGTGATAATAACAATAATAATAAATAATTGTTGTCGTTATTATCATTTCTAAGATTGTTATCAACATTATTATTACTAATGTCATTATTATCATAACAGTAATAATAATGATAATGATGGTAATAATAGTAATAATAATAATGATAATAACAATGATGAGAATGACACCGATTTTAATAAAAATGATGCTAACAACAATAGCAGTAACAATGATAATGAAAATAATAATAATCATGATAATCACGATAACAATTATAATGATGAAATAAAGACCAACAACAACAGCTGCAGTAACAATAATGATGATAATAATGATGAAGGCAATAATAATAATGATGATAATTATAGTAATAACAAAAAAAAATATCAATAATGATAATGATAATAATAATGATAATAATGGTAATGATATTAATGATAATAACAACAACAATAATGATATTAATGATAATAACAATAACAATAATGATATTGATAAAATTAATGGTAATAATGATAATGGTAATGATAATAGTGATAGCAGTAGTAATATAAGTAATAGTAATAATTGTAATAATAAAAATAATGATACAATGAAAATAATTATAATGATATTGATAATGATAATAACAATAATGATAATGATGATAATAATAATAATATTAATCACAATCATAATAACATCAATGATAATGATGATAGTAATAATAATAATAAAACAATAATAACAATAATGATAATGATAATGATAATAATTATAATGATAAAAGTAAAAACAATAATAATAGTGATGATAATGACAATAACAATAATAATAAGGATAACAATGATAATAATGATGACAATAAAAACAACAGTAATGATAACAATGATACTGATGACGAAGATAAAGATCATGGTGATACTAATGACAATAAGAACCTCAGTGACAATAATTATGATATAAACATCATCTTTACAATCATCATCATCATCATCATAGAAATAAAAATGGTAATAATAATAATAATAAAAGGCACAACAACAACATAATAGTGATAATAGTAATCATAACAATAACAAACAACAATTGCTGTAACAATGACGGTATGAATAATAACAGAAAAAATGAGAAAAAAATAAACGGACCAATATTTCCCATAACAAAAATCAACAACAAAAAACAACAACAACAACGAAGACGTCACCCAGTCTAGGAAGCGCTCTCTAGCCCAGCAAGTTCGTCCAAAATGATTTTTTTTTCTTTTTTTGCCTTCCAGTCCAGTTTATTAATGCAACTCGAGATTACACGCTATGATAACATTTTCCTGCTCTTCGTCGTCGTTGGCACAGTGTGGAGGGCGACTGTGTTGTGGTGGATGCGTCTGTGGCTGCGAGGGAGGGAGGAGGGAGAGAGGGAAGGATGTCGCACACTTGGGAATAGTGATTTGCCTCTGTTGGTTGATATTTCTATCTATCTATCTATCTATCGATCTATCTATCTATATATATATATATATAGATAGATAGATAGATAGATAGATAGATAGATATAGATATAGATATAAATTCACACACACACACACACACACACACACACACACACACACACACACACACACACACACACACACACACACACACACACATATATATATATATATATATATATATATATATATATATATATATATATATATATATATATATATATATATTCATATATATGTATGCACACACACATATATATAAAGATATAAGTATATATATATATATATATATATATATATATATATATATATATATATATATATATATATATATATATATATATATACATATGTGTGTGTGTGTGTAGATATATATACACACACATATATATATATATATATATATATATATATATATATATATATATATATATATATATATATATGTGTGTGTGTGTGTGTGTTTGTGTATGTGTGTGTGTGTGTGTGTGTGTGTGTGTGTATACATATATATATATATATATATATATATATATATATATATATGTGTGTGTGTGTGTGTGTGTGTGTGTGTGTGTGTGTGTGTGTGTGTGTGTGTGTGTGTGTGTGTGTGTTTCTCATATACATATATATGTGTATATATATATATGAGAAAAGGATAAAGGAGTGGATAAGAAGAATGGGAAAGAGGTGAGAGGGATAAGTGAGTGAAGGAAAAACACGTGAAGAGTAGTAAGAACACAAGAAGGGAACAGGAAGCGATGACGAGAGAATTGGATAAGGTGTAGGAGGTGGGGGGGTGGGGGTAATGGAAGACAGGAGAGACGGAGGAAGTGAGGGGAGGGAGAGAGGAGAGGGAGGGAGGAGAGAAGGGAAGACAGAAGGTGAGGGAAGGCGCGAAGTGACGGAATGAGGGAAGTGAGGGAAGGGAAAGCTAGGAGGGAAAGGAGGGAGGGAGGGAGGAGAGAAGGAAAGGGAGGATGTGAGGGAAGGGAGGGAGGAGAGAAGGGAAGAGAAGAGAAGAGAGGAAGTGAGGGAAGGGAGGGAAGAGAGGAAGTGAGGGAAGGG
Source organism: Penaeus vannamei (assembly GCF_042767895.1). Lineage (NCBI taxonomy): Eukaryota > Metazoa > Arthropoda > Malacostraca > Decapoda > Penaeidae > Penaeus > Penaeus vannamei. Next base: position 16,706,843 of record NC_091583.1, on the reverse strand, counting down.
AGGGAGGAGAGAAGGGAAGAGAGAAAGAGGGAGGGAGGAAGGAGAGAAGGAAAGAAAGGATGTGGGGGACGGGAGAAAGGAGAGAAGGAAAGACAGAAGGAGTGAGGGAAGGAGAAAGTGAGGGAAGACAGAAGGAGGGTGGGTGGGAGGAGAGAAGGAAAGAGAGGATGTGAGGGAAGGGAGGGAAGAGAGAAGGAAAGACTGAAGGAGGGAGGGAGGGAGGAGAGAAGGAAACACAGAAGCAGGGAGGGAGGGAGGAGAGAAGGGAAGGCAGAAAGAAGGAGGGAGGAAAGGAGGAGAGAAGGAAAGAAATAGGGAGGGAGGAAGGAACGAAAGAAACACAAAAGGAGGGAGGGAGGGAGAGAGAAGGAAAGACAGAAAGGTGGGAAGGAGGAAGGAACGAAGGACACACAGAAGGATGGAAGGGAGGAAGAAGACAGAAAGAAGGAGGGAGGAAGGAGCGAAGGAAACACAAAAAGGAGGGAGAGAGAGAGAAAGAAAGTGAGGAAGTGAGGGAAGGGGGGGTGGGGGAGAGAAAGGGAGGGAGGGAGGGAGCGTGCGACCGGTGTGGTACTAAAGGTAGCCAAGTATCACTCGTCTCATCACTGGAGTCGAATATGTGGTCTTCAGGTACCACGTTTCTGACCCGAATGATAATGCTCCCCCACCTACGCTACAAAGGAGGGGCAAGAGGAGGCTAAACAACATTAGGTCGATAAAACTACCTTTTCCCAATAGTCCTTCCGTCCATATCGACTCTCCTGCTACGATGGTTAAGAGAAGGTTAAGCCACACCATCTCATATGGTCGATTTATTTATTCCTACGCATCAGCTCTTCCGACCTTATCGACTCTCCTGTCAAGACGTACAAGACAAAGCTATACCACACTATCCCATATGGTCGATTCAACTACTCTGTCTCAGTAGTGCTTTCGACCTTACCGACTCGTCCCACAGAGGTCTTAACGAGCAGTCTTTCCGTTTCGTCGCGATAACGGGCGCGACTTTCGACCTCCCCCCCCTCCCCCCCGAAAGTTGTGATGTGTCGAACTCTTGTTTCTCTGTTTCTCATTTTTCTTTTTCTTTTCTTTCTCTCTCTCTCTCTCTCTCTCTCTCTCTCTCTGTCTCTCTCTCTCTCTCTCTCTCTCTCTCTCTCTCTCTCTCTCTGTCTCTCTCTCTCTCTCTCTTTCTTTCTTTCTTTCTCTCTCTCTCTTTTTCTCTTTCTTTCTTTCTCTCTCTCTGTCTCTTTCTTTCTTCCTCTCTCTCTCTCTCTCTCTCTCTCTCTCTCTCTCTCTCTCTCTCTCTCTCTCTCTCTCTCTCTCTCTCTCTCTCTCTCTCTCTCTCTTTTTTCTCTTTTCGAAGTGGGATGGATGTAGGGGGAGGGGGGGCGGAGAATGGAGGAGAGAGCAATAGGGAGTGGATATGGGTAGATGGAGGAAGGGATAAACTGGTTGAATTGAAAATGGGGGGGGGGGAGAAAGAAGAGGTGGAAGTGGAATGAAGGAGGGGAAGAAAGGTGGAAGAAAGAGAGGAAAGGATGGAGAAGAAAAGGGTTAGGAGAGGTTAATTAGATGGATACTAAAAAGGGGAAAATAATAATCACATGATTTTTTCTTATCATCATCAGTATTAGACTGGTTTGTCATTGCCATCTTTATCATGTTATTATCGTTATCATTTCTTCTTTTTGTTGTTATCATTTTTTGTCGTTATTGTTAACATCAGTGTTATTGCAATCACCATCAATCACATCGTTGTCTTTATTATTATTCTTAACACTGTGATATATCAACATGACCATTTTATTTGGATATCAGGCGATCTTTATTGTCCCTTCGATTACCAAATTAATAATTTGATAATTATCAAGAAATAAACAATCAGAGAAGAATATTAGAACATCAGATATTTTCCATCCTTTTCTTTAATTTCTGCATTTTACCTTCATTTTTCTTATTTTCTAATTTCATCCTTTTTTATCTTTCCTTTTAGCTATCCATCTATATATTTATCTAATTGTTTATTTGTTTATCTATTTATCCATTTGTATTTAGCTTATGTATCAAACTTTCTCTCTATATTTGTATGTATTTATTCATTAATCACATTTCTTTATCTAGGTCTGTCTGTTTATCTATCTATCTATGATTTACTTATTCACTTATCAATTTATTCACTTGATTGTCCACTTACTTATCAACTCGATATCCTGCCTATAAAACCCTTACGTCAACGTCTGCCAGATTCTCGTCTTTTTCTCTCTTTTTATGGAAAGTATTTATGAAAAGTTGATATATCTGTCACCTGGCATATGCTGCAATTTTGCTGTTGTTGCTATTGTTTTTTTTTATCTTAAAATTATATCTATTCATTTATTTATCCATCTTTTTTAATTTTTTATTTCTATTATTAGTTATTACTATTATTATAATTATTGTTATTATTATCATTATTATTATCATTATTATTGTTATTATTATTATCATTATTATTATTATTATTTTATCATCATTATTATTATCATTATTATTATTATTATTATTATTATTATTATTATTATTATTATTATTATCATTATCATTATCATTATTATTATTATGCATCTTCGTTTATCTATGTAGCAATTCACTTGCCAGCTAATTAATTTAGTCTGTCTATATATCCACACAATGATCTTTAAGACAGTTTCACATTATATATTCCCTCTCAGCTTATTCTGAAAAGACGAAAACAATACAAAAGCGAAAGAGAAACGAAAGAGAGAGAAAGAAAAAATAGATGAAAAAAGAGAGTGAGAAAAAGAGAGAACGAAATAATAAAACGAGATAAAAAGTGAAAGAGTTTATAGGAGAAAAAGATGATGAGGAAAGATAAAGAGATAATGAAAGGAACAAAAAGAAAAAGAACAGAAAGAGAGAAGAGAAGGAGAAAGAATGAGGAATAGGAAAAGAGAAAGGGAGAAAAGGAAAAGGAGTGAGAGAGAGATAACGAATGAGAGAAAATGAAGAGGTAGAAAATGAGAGAAAAGGAGAAAAGATAGAGAGTGGAAAAAAGGGAGAGAAAGAGTAAGAATAAGAAATGAGAGAAAGAGAAATGGAGAGAAAAAGAAAGAGAGACAGGGGGAAAAGGAGAGATGTTAAAGAGGCAAAGGAAGACCAAGAAAAGGGAGAGAAGTACAAAGAGAAAAAGAAGGAAAATAAGAGAGAAAATGAGAGCAATAAGAGAAATAAATGAGAGAAAAAGAGAGCAAGAGGAAGAGAAAGGAAGAACAAAAGAGAAAAGAGGAGAAACAGAAAAAAAAGAAAGAATGGAGAGAAAAAGAAAGAGGAAAAAAAAGAGCAGGAGAAAGAGAGAAAGGAGACAAAAAATAAAGAAAAGAAAAGAGAGACGAAGAAAAAAGATCAAGAAACAAAGAGAAAAAAGAAAAAAAGAGAATAAAGGAGAGAAAAACGAGAGAATAAAAGAGAGAAACAGAGAATCGGAGAGGACACCGCGGATCTCCTCACAGTCAGTTGCAAGGAAGCAGGTGCAACAGGCCGCCCAAACGCCCAGAAAACGGTGCAGATTGTTTAAGTGGACAGGTATCGTAGTATAATCAAGCCTTATGAATATGAAACTCTCGCTTGGATCAGTCAAGCGACCACTTCGGTTTCATTTTTTTTTTTTTTTTTTTTTTACTTGTGCAGTTTCTGTTTCTCTCTCTCTCTTTCTCTCTATCTCTCTCCCTCTCTCCCGCAATATATATATATATATATATATATATATATATATATATATATATATATATATATATATATATATATATATATATGTATATGTATACATATATATATATACGTATATATATATATATATATATATATATATA
>NC_091583.1:16687974-16692974 GCF_042767895.1 Penaeus vannamei | reverse complement strand
TGGTGATAATCACAATGATATTATTGATGATGATAATAGTAAAGATAATAATTATAATAATAATAATAATGATGATGAAAATGATACCAGTAGTAATGATAATGACTAAGATGATGATAATAGTGATAGTGAAAATGTTAACAATAATAATGATAATAATGAAATTAATAACAATAATAATGATAAGGATAGCAACAACTACAATGATACTACTAATACTACCACTTATAACAAAAATAATGATGATGATAGTTATGATAATTAGTATCATTGTAAGAACAATGATAGGAATAATACAAATAACAACAATAATAATTTGATAATAATGGCAATGATTATAATGATATAATATTGATAACAACAATAATAATGATAGCATTGCTAATAATGATAATAGTAATAATAATAATGACATTAGTAATAATAATACTAATAGTGATAATAATAGTAATAGTAATAACAATAAAATAAAGTAATAATAATAATGTGATAATAAGAACAATAATAAAAGCCCCAAAGTTGCCACTGCCAGGGAGCAGGAGCGGCATCCTTTCCCTTATCCTTCTCCCAACCAGCCGGGAACTCCCCTCGACAGCCCGCTTACTGTACCTCATATGACGTAAGCTTCATAAACATGTCTCTTTGCGCGGGTCTAGACTTCAGGTCTACCTCGTTGCCGACAAATTTATGACGGTGTTCTCGCCAGAATGCTTCGCCTCCCTTTCTTACCGAATCGGATCTTATTTTATGGGCGTTTTTGCCTCGGTTGGACACTGCTTTCGACTCGATGCGGCGGCGGATCGCTTATTGTGCGGCAGCGGGGCAGCGTCGGCGTCCATTGATGGGGAATCGAGCGCTCTTTAAGCAGCATCGAAGCCCATTTCACGCCTCGTATTGAGAGCGGGTCGCCGCGCGCGTTCCACTTCGCGGGTAAAATGAACGAAAACAAAGGGTTATCAAGTGCTTATTGGATACTTTATGAGGACGTTTAGCGGGGCAAATGTTTGGTTAAGAGCCTGGATATCCTAGCAACAAGTGTGCATCGACCAATGAACTGCAGTGAGATTATTGCCTTGTGTGATACATGGCGACCCCGCTAAGGCGAACCCCGGCCGGATTTGGCGCGTTCTTGAAGGCTTTTCGCCCCGGAATTTATGCGCTGCTGTTCCCGTTTCGCCGAGACGGACAGCATCTCGGGGACTTTATCTCCGGCGGCAAGAGATCAGGATGCTCGCCGATGGCCCCTGTCAGAGCGGATGACTGTGCATGGCGAGCCTTGATTTACGACGAGCCGAGGACGCAGGTGAGAGCCAACTCAATGGAAGTCGCTCTGGGATCTTTAATTGAGCTGTTGATACCCTTTGTGAGGGAGGGAGGGGGGAGGGGGGGGGGCTCTCCTCGCTGACGACGCCGGGGAGAATTTCCGATCCTTTTTAGTGCCATTATTCTTGCGTCTCGGCTTTTTGCTCAAGATGCCGAAGGTCGGGGTTGCTTTGCAGGGTTGCTTCTGTTTCTTTCGTGTTCTTTTTTGTCGGGCTGTTTGTCTGTCTGTGTCTCTATGTCTGTTTGTCTATCTGTCTGACTCTGTACATATATATATATATATATATATATATATATATATATATATATATATATATGTATATATATATATATATATATATATAACTAAATAAATATATATATATGTATATATATATGTATATATATATACATATATATATATATGTATATATATATATATATATATATATATATATATATATATATATATATATATATATATATATATACATACACACACACACACACACACACACACACACACACACACACACACACACACACACACACACACACACACATATATATATATATATCTATATATATATATATATATATATATATATATATATATATATGTATATATATATATATGTATATGTGTATGTGTGTATATATTCGTGTATACATATATATGTATACACATATATATGAATATATACATATGTAAATATATATATATATATATATATATATATATATAAATATATATATATATATATATATATATATATATATATATATATATATATATATGTATGTTTATATATATTCATATATATACACACACATATATATATATATATATATATATATATATATATATATATATATATATATATATATATGTATATATATATATATATATATATATATATATATATATATATATATATATATATATATATATATATATATATATGTGTGTGTGTGTGTGTGTGTGTGTGTGTGTGTGTGTGTGTGTGTGTGTGTGTGTATGTATATATATATATATATATATATATATATATATATATATATATATATATATATATATATATATATATATATATACATATGAGTATTTGTAAGCAGACAGACACATACAGATATATAAGAAATATGTCTCCTGAACACCATAACACAAACAAGCGAATAAGCACACAAGAGCTAACCAAACAAAGTAAACAAACCCCCGCGACCTTCGTTCACATCCAGATCTCGCAACGCATAAGGTCATTAAGTGTTTACCCACTCGCTGCCCTTCAACGAGTCATGGCAGAGGGTCTTGATTTAGGGTGCCGTGGGGGAGGAGGGGAAGGGAGGTAGGAGGGGATGAGGTGGAGGGGGGATGGCACTCGAGGTAGGAGGGGGTGTGAGGTGTGAGGGCCTTGAGTTGGGAGGGGTGGGGAGATTTTGAAGGAAGGGGAGGGAAACAGGATAGAAAGAGTGAAGTAGTGATATATGAATAGATAGACAGGTAAGTAGAGAGAGAGAGAGACAGAGACAGAGACAGAAAGAGAAAGGGTGAAAAAGAGTGATAGATAGAGAGAGAGAGAAGGGGTGAAAAAGAGAGAGAGAGAGAGAGAAAGGGAAGGGGTGAGAAAGAGAGAGAGAGAGAGAGAGAGAGAGAGAGAAAGGGAAGGGGTGAGAAAGAAAGAGAGAGAGAGAGAGAGAGAGAGAGAGAGAGAGAGAGAGAGAGAGAGAGAGAGAGAGAGAGAGAGAGAGAGAGAGAGAGAGATAAAGAGTGAGAGAGAGAGAATGAATTATTCGCTGGAAAATAGACAGAGACAAATATGAAGAGTCAGTAGGTGGTAGAGATAAATAGATAGATATACACAGATAGACTAATATACTGATAATAAATAGATATATGAACAGACAGATAAAGATAGACAAAAAGAGAGAAAGAGAGATGGGGGGATTACTTCTATTAAAATATCATTAAAAAGATGATAAAATTCTTACACTTGAGATGGTACAACAAACACATCCAAAAGTAAAACAAGATACAAGGAAAAAATATCCCACAATTTCAAAAAACAATTTTATACAATTATTTATCAAACCATTAATCATCGCACAATATTATGATTTCCTGCGGAGGGTGAGAAAAAATACAAAAAAACAGAGAGAATGAAATAGAAAAAGTAATATACAATAACAGGGTTCATATAACTATGAACACCATTTTTCATATTTTACGAAGTGGGCCATAGAGGGGGGTACAAGGAGGGGAGGAGGCGGGAGGAAGGGAGGGAGGTAGGAGGGAAAGGGCTGTAGGGCGGGTAGGGAGGAGGGGAGGGGGAGGGGGAGGGAGGGGGATGAGGGGGGAAGGCCGGGTGGGAGGGGAAGAGAGGGGTGAAGAGGAAGAGGGAAGGGGGAGGAAGAAAGACAGGACTGTGGGAATGGAAGAATGGAAGGAGGAGAACGAGGGAAAGGGGAAGAAGGGAAGAAGGAGAAGGGGAGCGTATTGGAGAGGAAGAAGAGGAGAAGAGAGAAAAAGGAATGGGGAAGGGTTAGGAGGGAGAAAAGGATGTGGGAGTAGAAGAATGGGAGGATGAGAAGGGGAGTGGTGGAAGAAAGGAAGGGGAGAGGGAGGAGAGGCAGAGGGGAGGGGGAGTAAGGAAGAGAGGGGAGAAGATGGAGAGAGGAGGGAGAAGAAGAAAAGAAAGAGAGGTGGATATACAAGAATAAGGAAAAAGAGAGAGAGGGAGGAGAAGAGGAAGAAGGGAGGGGGACGGAAGAGAGGGGAGAAGAGGGAGAGAGGAGGGAGAAAATGAAAAAAATAGAGAGATAGATATAGGAGAATAAAGGAAAAGAGAGAGAGGGAGGAGAAGAGGGAGAAGGGAGAGGAAAGGAAGAGAGGGAAGAAGAGGGAGAGGGGAGGAAGAGAGGGAAGAAGAGGGAGAGGGGAGGGAGAGGGAGGGAGAGGGAGGGACAGAAGTGAGGGGGAGACCACATCGTTATGACAATGTGGAAGACTAGATGACGTTTTATTATTTATTTCCAGTGAAATTCATTTTGTTTCGCCCTTGGATCTAGAGTCCTTGAAGTTGGTTGTTTTAGAGTCGTTATTTTTTTTTTTTTTTTTTTTTTTTGTCTATAAACTTTGGAAAAAAATTATGTGTATGTATGTGTGTGTGTGTGTGCGTGTGTTTGTGAGTGTGTTTGTGTGTGTGCTTGTGTGTAGGTGCGTGTGTTTGCATGCATGTAGGTATCAATGTTCTATATACATACACATTTCAATATTCAGCCTCCCATAATACACCCGAATAAAACAAGAACAGACCCCCCTCCCACCCCACCCCCACCCCACCCCCATAACCATTCCCAGAAAATATTATTAATTTCGGGACGCGCACGCACAGACCGAAAAACAATTCTCCGGACTGCATTTTGATGTCAAATAATGGGCCTCAATCCATCATCTTTCGCTTTTTTCCGCCGCTTTGTTGGAGTGCAGAGAGTTATGAAGGCAACAGGAGGAAGAAAAATCGTCTTTGATCTTCTGGAGGCATTTTCGAGGAAGTTGTCAGCGCGATGGCTTTCGAGGGCGACGAGGCAGACGCTCGAAGACCGCACTGCGACTCGGGGTCGGGGTCGAGGGCGAGGGCGAGGTTGAGAGTGAAGACTGCACTGCGACTCGGGCAGAGGTTGAGGTCGAGGGCGAGGTT
>NC_091583.1:16680474-16682974 GCF_042767895.1 Penaeus vannamei | reverse complement strand
CAATCATGTTCTATTGCTCAAAGGCCTTTTGGTTGACATGAGCGCCTTCATGTCACTGAATTCTCACGTCTGCGGAGGTGTGGTTGTGAAATATTTACCTTTAAATTGAGAAAGAGAAATCATAAATAAGAATATTTCTTTTAAACATTTGCTCGTGTTATTTATTGATATATTTATCTAGTCGTGATGAAAGGGGAAAAATGAGAATATTGGTAATAAAGGAAAAGAATTGACACGTAAAAAAAAGAGAAAAGGGGGAAGGAAAAGAAGAGGAAAATTTATGAAAATGATGATGATGATGAATTTGATACTGACGATGCTAATGATAACGACAACAATAATAACAATAATGAAAATAATATTGATATTAAGGATAATGATAATGACAATGATATTCATAACAACATTGGTAATAATGATGATGGTACAGTAATAATGAGAATGATGAAATGATAATAATGGTAATAACAACAACAAGAATAATTATGATAATGATAGTAACAACAGTAATAATGATAATGTTGATGATGATAATGATATTCAAGATTACAGTGAGAATGATGATGATGATAAAGCTAATAATAATAATAATGAAATGATATAGCTAATACATGAAATGATGATAATGACAGTAACAATGATAAGACTAATAATGATAAAAATGATGACCCCCCCTTCTCTCTCTCTCTCTCTCTCTCTCTCTCTCTCTCTCTCTTTCTCTCTCTTCCCTTCTCTCACTCTCTCCATCTCTCTCTTTCATGATGTGAACGGAGAATCTACAATTTCATTAATCATATTACCATCAATGATTCGGAAAAATGAGATTAATCACGTCGAGGTCATTAGATCGAAGGTTGCGTGCTTTCAGAAGGTGAGTGTCGACTTTAAGGGGATTGTGGGTTGACACTTTTTGATTTCTTTCTTATCCTTTATTCCTATATTTATCGATTTATTTGTAGGATTATGATAGCGGTTTCTTATCTGGTGTTATTATTTACGATAGTAATGATGATGAAAATAATGACAATAGTAATAGCAACAATGACAATAGTAATGATGATAAGTATGGTAATGATAATGACTACAATGAAAATGATAATCATAGATAAAAATAAAAACAATAATAATGGTAATAACGATAGTAATAATAATGATAATAATAATCATGATAATAGTAATGATAAAAATGATAATCATAAGCAAAATTATAATAATGATGATGATAATGATAATGAAAAAGATTAATATAATGATAATAATAATAATGATGGTGGTGATAACAATACTACTACTAGCAATAACAAAAACGATTATGTTGATAATGAGAATGATGATAAAGATAAGGATAATTATAATGATAGTAATAATGATAATAATGATTATAATGGTAATAATAATAATGATAATAATAATAATAGTAATAATAATATTATTATTATTATTAGTGTTATTATTATTATTATCATTATTATTAATACTGATGATAATAATGATGATAATAATAATAATGATAATAATGGTAATAATAATAATAACAATAATAATAATAATAATAATAATAATAATAGTAATGATAATAATGATAATAATAATAATAATAATGATAATAATAATAATAATGATAATAATGACAATGAAAATAATAATGATAAAGATAGAAATCAAATCAAACAGGTTACTTGAGAATTGGAACCTGCCAAACCGAAAAGAAATGGAATGTGAAAATGGAAGAAGAAGTTCCTAAAAATAATAATCATAATAACAGAGTTCAAGAAGAAGGAAAAACGAATAGGAAAAAAATGTCAATTTATGAACGAAATAAAGTAGAAACCAAATGAGCTTTTTTTCTTCCTTCTAACATAATGAAGTCTAATTGAACGTTGGTCGAGAAACGTTGCAATTATGGTCAAGCGAACGTTTCGGATACATCAATAGTAAACATAGACTGGTGTATTCAGTAGCCTAAAAATAACCTTTACCTCTCCTTGTTTCTCTTCCTTTCTTTCTCTGTCTCTCTCTCTCTCTCTGTCTGTCTTTGTCTATTTCTATGTCTTTCTCTCTGTTTCTGTCTCTTTCTTTTTCTCTCTCTCTTATATAGACGAATAATAACTAAAGCGAGAGAAAAGAAGAGAAAACCAGAGAGCGAGAGAGAGAGGAAAGGAGAGAGAGAAAAAAAAACGAGAGGAAAGAAGAGAAAACCAGAGAGCGAGAGAGAGAGGAAAGGAAGAAGGAAGGGAAGGAGATAGAAAAAAACGAGAGGAAAGAAGAAGAGAACCAGAGAGCGAGAGCGCAGAAGGAGATGAAAAGGGAGAAGATTATGACACCATCACGCACTGAGGGAGGATCAGGCATCGGCTAATACTGCGATTCACTGTGGTTGTTGGCACGACCGTGAACGTGCTAATTAAGTCGTTCTTTTGCTTCAAGAAGGGAGGATGTCCCGGGCGGCATGTCATTCCACCGCAGGCACGTCTTTGGAGCGTCTTTCATCCTCTCTCTT
>NC_091583.1:16675474-16677974 GCF_042767895.1 Penaeus vannamei | reverse complement strand
AGGCAAGGGGATAGGGAAAGGGAAGGAAAGATTGGGGAGAAGGAAAGAAAGAGGGGAGGGAGAGACAGAGGATAGAAGGGGATAGAAGGGAAAAGAGTAAGGAGAAGAGGAGTAAGAGATGACACAAAGGGAAAGTAAAGAAAAATAAAAAAGAGAAAGAAGAAGGAAAGAGGGAAGAATTGGAGAGGGGAGGGAGGAGAGGGAAGAACTGGAGAGGGGAGGGAGGAGAGGGGAAAGGGGAGGGGCTAAACAACATGAGAGAGGGGAGAGGGGGCGAAACTACACGATAACCCTCCATGGTTGGTCTCTTACGCACTTATTCATGCTAAGATTTACCTCAATTGTACTTGAAATATGTGGCGTTACGGGAGTGTGTGTGCGTATGTGCGTGTGTGTGTGTGGATGGCGTGTACATATTTTTTTCGTCGATATCGAATCATTCGTCTATTTATCTATTTATTAACTTATTTATTTATATTACGTGATCTTGGTTTTTCCCTTTCTTATTTTCTTCCTACTTTCTTCCCTTCTGCTTTTTATGCGCTTTTTTCCCTCCTTCATCCCCCCCCCCCCATTTTTCATCTATGGTTCTTTTCTTCCTTACTTCTCCCTTTCCTTCCCCCTTTTCTCTTTCTTTCCTTTCTTTCTCCTTCCTTTTCTTTAATTATCTTCTTCTCGTCTTTTGTGTCTTCCTCCCCTTATTCTTTTCTTCCGCTTTTTTCTTACTTCTTTCATTTCCTCCCTTCCTTCCTTCTTTCCATCTTTTCTCCATTCCTTCTTTTCTTCCAGCCTTCCTTTTTCCCATCCTTTCTTCCCTTTTTCCCTTTTCCCTCTCTCTTTTCCCTCCCCTTACCCTCCCCCTCCCACCGTCCCAAACCAAAGGAAACCCATCTCTACCACCCAATACCATAAGACTCACACACCCATCCAAAAGACACGTGAATTTGACCCTTATCGGCGGAAGCGTGGAGTCTGTTATCGAAGTCATTATCTGCAGCGGATTATGGATCTTTTAGGCCTTAATGTCGTCCTTGTAATGTGTTCCTGCATATGAATTACCCGCAGGCCTATCGGGTAAATTTTCTTCAAGGGATGCAGCCGTCTTGGAGTTTCTGGAGCCTTGCTGTGTATCTATTATTGTTATCGTTATGATTTCTCTTTTTTGTTTTATCTTATTCTCGTTATTAGAATTCTTATTATCATTACAATGGGAATTATTATTGTCGTTATTGTGATTGTCGTTCTCATTATTTTTTGTTGTTATCACTATTTTTATATTTGTTATTATCATTAGTATTATTATCATTGTCATTATTACTGTTAATACCATGACTATTTTCACCATCATGATTAGCATTATCATTATTTCGACTATTATTGTTGCTGTTTTTGTTATCCTCATTACTGTTTTTCTTCTATCATCATTTGTATTATCATTATCATCATCATTATCATAATTTTGTTATTATTCTCACTATTGATATTAACTCAATCGTGATTATTGTTTTTATCATTATCCTTGTTATCTTCATTATCATTATCCTTGTTATCATCATTATCATTATCATTGTTACTATGGTCATTATCATTACTGTTGTCAATATAATCATCATTATCAATCTCATCATCATGATTATCACAATTATAGTTATTATTGCTCTTGCTATAACTACCCTCTTTAGCATTATCCTTCTTGGTGTATTTAATTCAAACCTTTGTTACTTTGAAAGGAACAAACTCTATATCCATGCATCGTAAAAAAATATTATTAGGATTATTCATACTCGGAAATATTCAAATCTTTTCACGTTAAAGTACTTCGTTATCTCATACCTCCTTCACGTTATTATTTGATGTATATTTAAATAATATTACTAAATATGCAAAATATGTATAATAAGTATCCATCTAAGCTTGATATTCGCTTAATAGTTTCCTCCATGTTCTGCACATCTAAAAAGTATATTTAAGTACATCTATAAAAAAAAAATAATGAAGAGAAAATGCAGGATTGAATTAATATTGAATAAAGTTGTTGAAGCAAGGAAGTGATCAAAATAACGGTAGATCTATTACGGTCGATAGTTCTTCCATTTGTTATGCTTTCTTCACTCTTATTGTCATCGTCATCATTTGTAAATGTGATCCGGTATGGAGAAGCGACGGTTTGTGTATTCTTTATTTTTCTATTATTTTCTCTTATATATTTGTTCTTTAGCTTTATATATAATTACTCAACCACAAACACACACATACACACACATATTGCACATATATACACATATTATATATATATACATATATATATATATATATATATATATATATATATATATATATATATATATATATATATATATATATATATATATATATATATATATATGTGTGTGTGTGTGTGTGTGTGTGTGTGTGTGTGTGTGTGTGTGTGTGTGTGTGTGTGTGTGTACGTGTACGTGTATCTTTCTCTTCCTTTTCTTCCCATCTTCCTCAACCACTG
>NC_091583.1:16660474-16662974 GCF_042767895.1 Penaeus vannamei | reverse complement strand
TTATTATTATTATTTCATTATCACCATAAACATTATGATCATTACCATCATTGTTATTATTACTATTTAAATTTTTGTAATCATTATCATTTTTGTCATAGTGATAATGTTAACAATGATATAATTCTTGCTGTTGTTGTTGTTCATTATTAACATCATTGTTATATTTTTTGTGTTGCTATTTCTATTTTTGTTTTCTATATTGTTGTTACTATCATTTTCATTGTTCTTGTTATCATTATATTTGTTTTATAATTCTTGCTGTTATCAATATTTTTCATCATCAGTAATACCATCATAATCATCATCATTATGTTAACGATGCATGCAATATCATCATCCTCATCATTGCTATATTCATTATCAACAAACGTCATTGAAGTTTTAATAATTTTAATCATCATCTTATTCATATGATCACAGCCCTATCCAACCTTCACCATTATAAACTCATCACCAACCCAACTGCAATTGTAACATCAGATGTTTACAAAATAAGAATTTATCACCTACTGTAACTGGATGTGAATTAGTAAACATCTCTTTCTCAGTCGTTTTTCTTAAGTATTGTGCAACGTGATATACTTATGAAGTGCGCATATAATGTTCCCCAGTCGTGTATAAGCTTAATGAAGGATTAAAGGAAATTTGACGATGTCTCTAACTGCGTCTTATATACGAACATACTGTCTCTACTTTCGCGTGGAGAGTGAGAATTGGAAGATAGATGGATAATAAAGTATGTGTGCGTGTGGTTTGAAGTGTGTGTGTTTATGTACATAACTACACACACACTTATACAGTGCGTGTAAATGTGTGTTTTTATGTATCATTATAGGTGTATATATTTACTATGCTATAAGTAATTCAGTGATTCTGTCGACCCAGTCTGTGTACAGCGCAATCATTGCTAATGGATATGACATATATTTGTTTAGTTTCTTGTATATTTGATTATATATATTCATGTGCATTTAATTTTGGGTAAGATATGATCAATACCGAAAATTTGACAAACAAGAACATAATATGTAGATAAATGATAGAGATATAGAGCATTCGATTTTTATAGAAAGAGTGGATGAAAGAAGAATTAAGAGGAAAAAAAACGGAGAGAAAAGGACAAACAACTTAATAAACAAAAAATAAAAAAGGCAGACAAATATACAAACAAAATAATCAGAAAACAAACATTAAACCAGCAATAGATAAAGAAGAAAAGAGGGAATAGCAGAACAGAAGAGAAAACAAGAGAACGAAAGACAACAAAAGAACAGAAAAGAGAAAGGAAGAGACAACAAGAGATTAGAAGAGGAAACAGGAGAACAGCAGAACTAAAAGAAAACATCAGAACTAAAGGATAACAAACAGACCAAATAAAGAACAGAATACCAAAAAGGGATCAAGATAACAAAAGAGAGCATAAGTAAACAAAAGAGAGAACAAGAGAACGAAAAATAGAACAAAAACCAAAAAAAAAAAAGAAAAAAAGAAAAAAAGAACGAAAGCGAGAACAAGGAAACAGAAAAGTGGAAACAAATGAACAAAAAACAGAACAAGATAACAAGAGAAAGAACAAGGGAACAGAACAGAAACAGCGTCCCAACGCAACAGGAGCACAAACCAGCTGTTTCCCATAACCGGATCATAGGCATTCATCCGTCATTATCAAGGTAGGGGCTCCTGTGTGATGCTCGCTGCTGACTAATACAACGCATTTTTTATTTTCATTATTGTTATTATGATCATTGTATATATATATATATATATATATATATATATATATATATATATATATATATATATATATATATATATATATATATATATATATATATATATATATATATATATATATATATATATATATATATATAGAGAGAGAGAGAGAGAGAGAGAGAGAGAGAGAGAGAGAGAGAGAGAGAGAGAGAGAATTGTCACACCCATCCTTATTCTTAATGGTATTATCATAAAATATAACGAACATCTTTATCCTTATCATCACTATGATGACGATTAAAACCATCATCTTTGCTGCCACTATAGTTTGCATTATCATGCCCATCAACATTGATATTATCAATAATCATCATTATTATCGTTTTCTTCATTATCGGCATTATTATCTCTATTACTTTTAATACTAACAGTAATAATGATGATAATGATGGTGATGATAAAAATGATAATGATAATAAAAGTGATAATAATGATGATAATAGTAATGATGATAACAATGATAATGATGATAGCAACAATATTTGATATTATCATTTTCATTATAATTATCATTATTATTATGAATATCATTATTGTTATGATTATCATTATTATTATGATTATCATTATTATTATAATTATCATTATTATTATCATTATTATTATCATCATCATTATTATCATTATCGTCATTACTACTATTATTACTATTATAGTTATTGCTATTGTTATTATAGCTGTTATCAATATCACTATTATTTTCATTAAAATTACTATTATC
>NC_091583.1:16637974-16647974 GCF_042767895.1 Penaeus vannamei | reverse complement strand
TCTCTGATCACTTTCTAACCCGATGTGTAAATTATATCTCTAGATTCCCAATATGAAAACCGCAACAACAAAAAGTAAATAAAGAATATAACCTTACCAGCTTTGAATTAACTAAACCGGCCGTAGGAGGCTATTGGCGCACGGACCGGTGAGGCGCGCAACCCGGTTCCCCCGGTTCGGGCATCCGGCAGGCGGGTTCATAAATAAGTCGGGGCCAGAAATGAGACAAATAATTTCTAATCCCCGTAAAGTCAAGGATAAGCTCCAGTTATGCGTTAATTGATGGGAGGGGGGGTGGGAGGGGAGGGGGCCCCTGGGGATCTCCTGTTTCCCCCCTCCCCCCCTTCCTCACTCCCCCGCTTCAATCAGGCGTGTACCCTGTCTAAGTGTCTGTCTGTCTGTCTGTCGGGTGTCGCTTGGGTATACAGGGCACTGGTGACGGGAGACATGACTGATGGAGCTGGAGTCGGGCGGCTGTCCTTGCACCTGCGCCGCCGCCCCTGCCCTCGTGCGCTCCCGTGGGCGGCGAGCGGACTCCCGAACAGCTGGGCGGAGGGTACACCGCGGGTAGGATATCATGCGAGGTGCAGGAAGGTACACGTGGAAAGTGTTCTCCAAGCCCAAGTGTGACTGTGTGAGTGTCTGAAACACATGTGAGGCAGGTGTGTGGGGACAGGTGTGACCACGGGCGGGGCCGAGCACACGACGCCGAGCGCCTTCATCGTCGCCGTCGGAAGCTGCAGCGCGGGCGGCTCGGAGGCGTATCACCCTCGACGAGCACGAAGGTGGAATGCATGGCCGGGCGGAGGAAGAGGCGCGTTGCCAAAGGGGGAGAGGCGAGTGATGGCGGCGGGCCCCGGGAGGACCCCGGGAGGGCCCCGGGGAGGTGCGGGTGGGCGGTGCCAGTGCCGGCCGCGGGGCGGGGTGAGCGAGGCCCTCCCCGGACGGCGTCCCCCGTCTCACTGAGCGGTCGTGTCGGCGCCGCAGCCCCACTTCTGCCAAGGCGGCGTCCCCTCCTGCTAGCGCACCGCCCGCACGCCGTCTGGTCGCCACACGCCGCTAACTCCCCGCGCTGCTCACAGATGTCGCGGCCGCGCCGGCCGGCTCGCTGCTGCGCATCCCCGGCCCTCATGCTCTTATTTACGGTTTGTTTATAGTCGTGCATCGTCACATGGGCGCTCGGTGGGGCCAAGCGCGCTCCGACTGCTCGTAATTTATCCGGACGGCGACGGTGGTCGGACGCTCGGAGTGGGTGCAGGGCTCGCGCAGGGTCCGCGGGTCGGGCCAGCCTCGTTGCGGCCGCTTCCACTCTCATTATCTTGTTAACCTCCACTCATGCGCCCATTCCTATTGGTTGCTGTCGGTCACGTGTTAGTATTCCGAGCCCATATATGGAGTAATGTGCAAGTGCTAGAGAGGTTTCCCTTCGACTAGTGTCGCCATAATCCATCAACATTGGGTGGAACAGTGGACAGAACTGCACTCGTGGAGCAAATCACTTGCGGACTTACGCGATGAGCTCCTATCAGTTCGTGAACTCTATGTCCGCCTGCTACGGGCAGCGCGGACAGGACGCCAGTGGTGTGAACACAGACTACTACGGAGCCTCCGTCAATAGTTACAACAACTGCTACTCGCCTCCACTACAGCAGTACGGAGGTTACACACCGTCGGGACTCTCGGCTGTCCCGAACGGCAGCGAGTTCCCTGGAGGAGGCAGTGCGGGCGTGGTAGTGACTTCGGCGTCGGCGGGAGGATCGTCAGTGGGCACTCCGAGCGGCTCTGGCGGCAACACCACGCCCGGGCCCTCCGTGCAGGGGCGCCTCCACCAGACCTCCACCTCGCCTGCCGCCACGCCGCAGGCCTCCTCCTCCGCCTCCTGCAAATTCGCCCCCACGCCAGAGTCGTCGACGGCGAACCCGGTCGGCTCCCCGCAGGACCTGTCCGTCTCCGCCGGCGGCAACGGGCCGGGCTCGAGCAGCTCCGGAAGCGGCTCCGAGCAGAACAGCTCTAGTCAGGGCGGCGGGGGCGGCAGCAGCAACTCCGGCGGAGGAGGCGAAGGAGCCGAAGGAGGAGAGAGTCTGGAGGGCGCCTCTGGAAGCGCGGGAGGCTCGTCCTCCGGGAAGCCCGCCCCTCAGATCTACCCGTGGATGAAGAGAGTGCACCTCGGCCAGAGTGAGTAGACACATAAATCTGTCGAACAGGTTGTTCAAGAGCGCCGCCATGTGCGTCTCGCTGTACCTTTGCTCACCCGTGACACATTAGGCCAACTTCTCTTACAGGTTTTCACGCCTCCCTCCTTCTTGGGATCACTAGCGTCTTCCTCTTCTAAATCTCTCTCGGCCGCCTCGGGTTCTCTTCTCAGTAGCTCTGTCCCCTTTCTACTCCTGCTCAACTGCATGACAGGTCTCTGCATGCCACAGGGCATCGTTCCTACAGTAGCAGCCATGTGCGGGCCGCAGACGCACGCGAGCGGCGGCCCAGAAGGATCTCGTAAATATCTCCCGCCAGGCCGTTCGCCCATCTCGCGCCCCCGCCCCACACGCCCGTGATCCCTGCGGCCTCGGCGACGACACCCGGTGGCGTCTTAACTAGCCGCAGATCACCGCCTTCCTTCTCTTCCCTCTCTTTTTCCCTTCCTCCTCTTCCTTAACAATCCTTTTCGGCCGCCTATAAACAGTCCATAAAGTCATAAATATGTTCCTTACCGACCTCCAGCCAACTCTTTGAGGAGCGTAACCGCAAGAGCGAGCGTACTGGGTAAGGGAGGGAGTCATAAATTGTATCCTTGGCGGTGGGTGTCTCCAGAGGAAGGGTTTGAGGCTTGGAAAGTGTTGTCTCCGTCGTAAACCCCGCTTAATGAGTCAACTGCGGTCCCCTTCTGACAAATTGACAACAAATAGAACTACTCAAAAATTTATAGGCCTGCGGGGCCATCCGTTCTGACCTATAAGGGAAGGAAAGAAGTGGGGAAAAAAGGGTAAAGAGAGATACAGGTGCTCGAGAAGTGGAAAAGTTTTAAAAAGAGCAAAAAATAATACTAGCTCTGCAATGTGAAGTTTTCAAAGATTTTTTTATGATTGCCGGACGTAAGAGAAGGAAAGAAAAAGAAAAAATCTGCACTTACTATTCGGAAAAAATACAAAGTCACAATGTTCACCGGAGAAGAAAATTAGTTGCATTCAATCCAGTCTATAAATAATAGGGAAAAGAATCGCGTTCTTTAAGAAAAATCTTTTAGTGACGTATTTCTCTATTTCTTATATTTGAATTATCCAGTTCTCTCGGGCGACAAATTAAAGAGAAAATTATTTTGCATTTCGCGTAGTGTGTGCGTATATTTTCAAAACGTTTGAATTTTATTCTAAAAACTATTAGTCTGAAATAGTAGGAAAAAACGGAAAAAAATACTCGTTATTTGCATGCCACAGGTGTATAATTCATAATTATTACAACGCAGTTCTGGACATTCACAAAACTTTTTATTAAAATATAACAGAAACAGGAGGAGAAATTTACGACTTGTTGAAGGCAAGAAAAGAGGGAAAGGAAGAATATGTGTTTGTGTGTATGTACAAACACACATACATACATATATGTGCGTGTGTGATGTGTGTGTGTATATAATATTATACCTAATATCCTTAACCAAATAAATATGTATATACCAACATATATCCTCTCTCTCTCTCTCTCTCTCTCTCTCTCTCTCTCTCTCTCTCTCTCTCTCTCTCTCTCTCTCTCTCTCTCTCTCTCTCTCTCTCTCTCTCTCTCTCTCTCTCTCTCTCATCTCTTCCAAACTGCTGACTTGGAATCCTTCGCTCTTTGGGTCGTTCCTGCCGAAGAATTTATGACACGACCTTCTTGCTTTTCTCGGCGTCTTCGTCATCAATGGGGATCTGCATTGTCGTTAAGGGTCGTAAAAATCAGGTGGTTTACGTAGTCCATTTACGACTAAGGGGGGAGACTTGACTGGGTGTGTGAAACTGCGTGTGAATGATTTTGTGTGTGCATGTGTGTTTGTCTGTCTGTGTGTGTGTGTGTGTTTGTGTGTGTGTATGTGTTTTGTATGTGTGTGTGTGTTTTGTATTTGTGTGTGTGTGTGTGTGTTTTGTATTTGTGTGTGTGTGGTTTTGTGTGTGTGTGTGTGAGTGTGAATGTGCGTACAAGCGTGTTTGGTTCTGTGTGTGTTTTCATGCATGAATGTGAATGAATGTGATAATCTCTTTGTATGTGTCTGTATGCGTGGATGCGTTTGTCCCTGAATGTGCTTGTCTCACTGTATTTATACATGTGCGAATCCGCATGTATACATGTGTGTAAACCAACGTATACACTTGTGCGAATGAAGCATCACGCATTTGCTGATCTGTATGTATTTGGGACCTTTTTTCATATGATTTTGCTTCTGTTACCAAGTTCTTTTTTGCTTCATTTTTGTGCTTGGAACGGTTAGTGGTTGTGATACAATAGTACTTCGTGGACGGAATGCTGAGGGTGAAAATGATTTAGTGTGTGTGTGTTACAACGTACAAACTGCAGAGAGATATTTCCTGAATGAATATATATATATATATTTTTTTTTATTTCTTACTCATTCGTCTATGGTGTATATAGTTATTCATTTATTTGGTTATGAATGAATGAATGTATTTGTTTGTCTTTTTGCTTATTCTTATAGCATTTATCTGTTTATCTGTATTTCGAGATTCTTTAAATCACCCATTACACACACACACACACAAAAAAAAATAATAATAATCATAATAATACTTACATGAAATAGTATAAGGAATTATGTATCTTTTGCTCTCTAACGATACTTTTTTAACCTATACTTTCATTATGAACTGTGGCGAAAATACATAAAACTGCAGAAAAAAAAAATCACTAATTCACAGATGTGTTGACAAAATAAAATTATTACATTGATACAAATATATATTCCATTCCAGTCCCAGATTTTATAACTATAAATTACTTGAAAGTCATATAAATGATTGTATATTTATTATAGCCACCATCAGTGATCCAAACGAGTGACCAGTACTATATGAAGTATGACAGCGGATGAACGTAAATATCTAAATATTACGACTACTAATGTTATTTATCGAATCTGATGAAATTGAGCATGTAATCCTTAAATGCTTAATCACATCGCCTTGCTTGCCGTTACGTTTAATTAATATATTTCGATGTTTTTACATAATGAAAAGGTTGCCGTGATTGCATGAAGATTAAAGATAGAAAAAAACTATATTTTTTCAAATGCGCAAATGCACTTGTGCTCAAACGTATATGTTTGAAGCTGTTTGTGTCTGTTTATATATGTATATATATATATATATATATATATATATATATATATATATATATATATATATATATATATATATATATATATATAAATATAAATATATATATATATATATATATATATATATATATATATATATATATATATATGTATGTATCTATGAATATATATATATATATATATATATATATATATATATATATATATATATATATATATATATATATATATATATATGTGTGTGTGTGTGTGTGTGTGTGTGTGTGTGTGTGTGTGTGTGTGTGTGTGTGTGTGTGTGTGTGTGTGTGTATCTATGAATATATATATATATATATATATATATATATATATATATATATATATATATATATATATATATATATATATATATATATATAATATGTTTGTGTGTATGTGCGTGTGTGTGTGTAAGTGTGTATGTATGTATGTGTGTGTGTGTGTGTGTGTGTGTGTGTGTGTGTGTGTGTGTGTGTGTGTGTGTGTGTGTGTGTGTGTGTGTGTGTGTGTGTGTGTGTGCGTGTGTGTGTGTGCGT
This sequence comes from Penaeus vannamei, assembly GCF_042767895.1. Lineage (NCBI taxonomy): Eukaryota > Metazoa > Arthropoda > Malacostraca > Decapoda > Penaeidae > Penaeus > Penaeus vannamei. Next base: position 16,642,100 of record NC_091583.1, on the reverse strand, counting down.
GTGTGTGTGCGCGTGTGTGTGTGTGTGTGTGTGTGTGTGTGTGTGTGTGTGTGTGTTTATATGTGCACAAGACGTTCCCGGTCGCTCCTCGTCTAAACTAACCTGCTGTTACGATTTGATAATTTATTGCACACAGATGTTGTCCTTCTTCTCTTTCTCTCTTCGTCCTCTTCTCCATCTCCTTCTCATTTACTTCCCTTTATTCTCGTTACTCTATATAAATAAGGGTGGTTTTCTGTATGTCCGCATCATCGCTTTAGTTCGTGTGAAAATATATCATTATGAGGGGTATTTAGAAAAGGATAGAGATGCTCTTATGAAAATATATCAATGTTTTAGACTTATTCGACGGCTAAGCGCTGCAGAATAACTTTTCACGCAAAGAAATAAGTAAAGTCAATCTTTCTATCTATTTCTATATCTATATCTACTCCTATCTACTCCTATGTCTATCTATATATATGTATATATAAACACACACACACACACACACACACACACACACCCACACACACACACACACACACACACACACACACACACACACACACACACACACACACACACATACATACACAAACAAACATACACAAATGCACACAGTAAATTTTACTTGAATCGATCATGTATTTTTTCCTCTTTCGTTATGTTGATATCGGCGTTTCTTACAGTATATCTAGATATCTACATGTTTCCGTTTGTAGATATATTTCTCTTGATTTTTCTGGACTTTTTAGATATGTGGGTTGCCTGCATTGTATTAGATATTAGGTCTAATTTATATATCCATTCATTCATTTATTTGTCTTACGTAGGCATCGCTGCTATAACTAATTATTTATCCATTTCTTCGCATTTACGACATCTTACTCAAACGGAATTAAATCTTTCAAAAGAATGATAATAAAAAAAAATAAATAGACGAAAAAATGCAGTTTCTCAGCCGCGCAAACCCAACACAGTGTCGGACACATCGAAAATTCCAACGAAAAAAACATTTACCAAAAACCTCTAATTTCTAAATCTTCGACACAATGATATTCCATATCTCGTATGAACCCCCTACAAACGAAATAAAGGAGGAGGTTAATCATCGTCTATTTCTTCTTTAATTCCGATTTCTTTTCTCTTTCTCTCTCCTTCTCCCCGCTTCCTCGATCGGCCTGTCCCGGCGGAGGGTGAGAGGAGCGACACACGCATAGAACCGTCGTCAAATAGTGTGAATTCTGGTCCGAATTTTTCTCTTTTTTTCTTATTTTTTTCATTCTAAAGAGTCGATTTTGGAATGAGAATATATTCATTTCTTCGAATATTTATCGCGTTATTAATTTTTTCCTGGTTTGGAGAATTGACTTTCAGAATATCGGTAATTGAAGGGAGATAAAAAAAACGGAATTTTTATGATGATATCTATCTTTCTATCTATCTATCTATCTACCTATATGTGTATATATATTCATTATATATATTCACTCTATATTCATGTATAGAGTAAGCCTGTTCCTTGAGTATCGTTGTAAGACCTTGATTTCTTTCATTTGTGTTATTTTCATTTATTCATTTCCTATCGTGTTCTTTCTTTGGCTCACGGAAATCTGTATAACGAAGGATAGGATAAGTAAAGTAGGCATAAGTGTTCCTATTCTATTCTTCTCTTGATTAAGAAAGAAAAGCTATGTATAATTCGTGTTTTTTTCAATGGACGTTATGAGGAAATTATTCTCAATTTTTCAAAAAAAAAAAATAATAATAGTAATAAAAATAATAACAACAACAATAATAATAGTATTAGTAATAATGATAATGATATTTATAATAATAATAATAAAGATAATAATAATAATACATGATAAATAAACAAATAGGCATATAACGTCTTCCTTGCTTATTATTGTTGTCAATAATAATAATCATCATCAGTATTGATATTATGATTATCATTATTATTACTACTATTATTATTATCAATATTATAATTACTATTGTTATTGAATTTATTAGTATCAGCTTTACTTTCATCATCATTTCGTTATAATTCTTTCTGAAGTCTTTATTACTATCATTGCCACTGATGCCATTATCTGATTATTATCAAATATTATTTTCACCGTTTATATTGTTATTACTATTATCACTATTATTATCATTAACATCATTATTATTTCATGTTTTATTATTATCAATATTATTATTATTATTACCATCATTATTGTTACTATTATTATTATTACTATTATTTTATCGTTTTTATCATTATGCTTGTTATTTTTACTATTGCTTTCACTACTATTGCTATTATTATTTTTACTGCTATAATCATTATCATTGTTATTATTGTTATTATTATTATTATTATTATTATTATTATTATTATTATTATTATTATTATTATTATTGTTATTATTATAATCATTATTGCTTTTAACATTATTATTTTTATTATTATTGCTATTTTTTTATCATTATCATTGTTATCATTATTATTATTATTATTATCATCATTATTATTATTATTATTATTATTATTATTATTATTATTATTGTTATTATTATTATTAATATTGTTATTATTATTATTATTCTTATCATTATTATTATTATTATCATTGTTGTTGTTATTTTTATTGTTATCGTTATTATTACTCTCATTATTATCATCCTTATTATTGTATTTGTTTTTGTAGTTTTTAGTATTATTATTACTATTATTGTTACTATCATTATTATTGTTTTTATTTTTTTCGTTATCATTGTTGTTATCACTATCATCGGTATTATCACTGTTGGTATTATAAATACCATTTTCATTATTTTATTATTGGTATTATCCATTATTGTTATAATTATTAACACCACCGTTTTTGTTGCTGTTATCATTATCAACGCTGCATTATGATTGTTATTGCTATCATTATTATTGTTATTATCATGATAATCATCACCATCATCATTATTACAAATATTATTATTATTTTCATTATTATCTTTTTCATGTTTTTGTTATTAATAGTATTATTACGATCACTTTTATTGTTATAATCATTATCATCCATGTCATTATACCATTATTAGAAGTATTTTCATTATTATCATATTATTATTACTCTTATCATTATAATCATTATCAATTTCATCTTCATATTTTGGACATCATTACTATTATCATCATTATTATTATTATCAACATCACCCCTGTTAAAGCAACACAACTATTCCAGCTACTACAACTACAACAGTTGTTACTGCTAATACTATTACTACTACTAGTATTGCTCCTATTACAATTATTACTATCCACTTCCTATCGCAATCGCTATTATCATCATATCCTTAAAAAAGAAAGAAAGAAAAGAAAAACAAATCGGAGAAATTGGACATGCCGGTGTATGAATTTCTTAATACTCTTGGTGTCTTAATAATTTGATAAGATAAGCTATCATATTATAAATGTATTCTTTAGGTTTTATGGCATTAATAGGATTTCTTGCGGGAGTAATTATTTAGTTATGTTCTATGTGTCTTTTTTCATAAAAAAAATATGTCCGTCTATTGATGTGGATTGACATGATTATCTATTTCTTTGATGTAATTTCCTTTAATTAGTTTTGTCATTTTTAAAAGAAGTATATCTGTATAATCTATATTTCGAGATATATATTTCCAATGGGTATATTATCATTGTTATTGTTATTATTGTTATTGTTATTATTATTATTGTTATTATTATTATCATTATTATTATTATCAATATTATTATTATTATTATCGTTATTATTATTATTATTATTATTATTATTATTATTATTATTATTATTATTATTATTATTTGGTAGCTTAAGACGAACTAGCCAAGGATTAAACCATAAGAATAAAGACAACAGAAAGGAAGAAACAAAAGGAACAGAAAAATAGAAAGCGAAAAAAGGAAAACAAAAAGAATGGAAAGAGAAAGAAAGAAAAACAAAAAGAATAAAGATTTGAAAAAAGAAGAAAGGAAGAAGTGGAAGAAGAGAAGGAAGGAAGAAGGAGATAAACAAAGATCTAGAGGAATCCAATCACAAACGTCTCAAGTACTTATTTCACTTCTTTGTCTCCCTTACGATGAAATACTAGACTGATGTTTCCT
>NC_091583.1:16618862-16619974 GCF_042767895.1 Penaeus vannamei | reverse complement strand
GTAAAACTGCATGAAATCTTCTCTAAATTATTTTTTGTTACTGTAAGATTCTTAAGATAAGCGGATAGACGATTAATTTTTTATATACAGTTCGAATCTTCCTTAGAAAATGAGGGAAAGAAATAACAAAGAATGTAAGAGGGGAAATATCATAGTCCTTAACACGCAATCGATATTTCGATAATACATAAAAACAAACACACGCGTGAGTGTGAATATATATATATATATATATATATATATATATATATATATATATATATATATATATATATATATATATATATATATATATATATATCTATATATCTATATATCTATATGTATATATATATATATATATATATATATATATATATATATATATATATATATATAATATATATATATATATATATATATATATATATATATATAAATATATATATAAATATTTTTCACTCATATATATATATTTATATATATTTATATATATATACATATATATGTATGTATATATATGTACATATAAATATATATACATATATATACACATAAACACACACTACGTAACATAGACACAAGTGTAGGCATATGTAAACTTAGAAAACCCGCAGTAGAACCTAGACTAACTGAGGTTTCTTTCACTACCAGATCAGAAGGATGGCGGAAAAGGTGAGTGTAAGTTGCCTGGGTGTGTGTGTGTCGTCCTGCCGCTAAGGGCTCTTCCTGACTGCTTTTTGCTTCGCTTTGTCTCAGTAAGTCTCAAGGGCTTTTGCTTATTAATTTTTTTTTCGTTTTAGTTTTTTTTTGTGTGTGTGTGTGTTTTCCTTTTATGTTGCTTCTATCTTTGTTTTTCTGTCTGTCTATCTTTTTGTTGTTATTGTTTTGTTTTTCTCTCTTTCTTTCTTTGTTCGTGCGGGTGGAAGGTGTTTGTAGCTTCTTTTGCTTATTTTTCTACTTTAATTCCTGAGGATGGCAGTTCGCCTTCCTAATGCTTATTCTGTAGACAAATTTCGTGTGAGTGTCCGCTGTGTATGTAATATACATATATATATATATATATATATATATATATATATATATATATATATATATATATATATATATATATATATATATATATACATATA
>NC_091583.1:16611362-16613862 GCF_042767895.1 Penaeus vannamei | reverse complement strand
TGTCAATACTTGTTATTATTATTATTATTATTATTATTATTGTTATTATTATTATTATTATTGTTATTATTATTATTATTATTATTATTATTATTATTATTATTATTATTATTATTATTATTATTATTATTATTATTATTATTATTATTATTATTATCATTATTATCATTATTATTATTATTATTATTATTATTATTTATATTATCATTATCATTATTGTTATTATTGATAAAGATATTGTTATTATTATTTTATCATTATCATTATTATTATTATTATTATTATTATCATTATTATCATCATTATCATTATAGTTATTATTACTAATATTTGTTTTAAGACAATAACAGCAATCATAATGATAATAAGAATAAAATAATAACAATAATAACTACAAAAATAATAACATCAACAATAATAATAATAATGATAATGATAATAACAGTATTGCTGATAATAGTAATGATAATAAAAATAAAGTCAATGATAATAATAATAATAACAAGGATGACAATAACAATAATAAAAATGATAGTAATAGTAATAATAATGATAATAATAATGATAATGATGATGATAATAATAATAATAATAATAATAATAATAATAATAATAATAATAATAATAATAATAACAATAATAATGATACTAATTTCAATAGTAATAATGGCAAAAACAATAACCATAATGACAAAACAATAAAACAAGTACTAACCGAACAGCTGTCGAGATCAAAATAGATATCAAACATAACTATACTATCACATGTATATAATGTATCAAAATCATTTGGGGTGAAAGTTGTGCAAGAAATGAAACCTCGATAATCATAAATGTTAGACAGTGCTATAGAGCGTAGAGCTATTGTGCCTTTTACAGTGACTGGTTTGTAAAACTTTGTCTTGTCTTGTTTTGGTTTGAGATTTTCTTTTTTTTCTTTTTTTTATTATATATATATATATATATATATATATATATATATATATATATATATATATATATATATATATATATATACATATATATATATATTTCTTTTTCTTTTTTTTTGGAGGGGGGGTGTTTATGTGTTTGTTTGTGTTGTTTTGAGATGCTCTTTGCTGTTGGTTGGTCGTTTCGATTCTGTGTTATTGTGTGTGTGTGTGTGTGAGAGAGAGAGAGAGAGAGAGAGAGATAGAGATAGAGATAGAGATAGAGAGAGAGAGAGAGAGAGAGAGAGAGAGAGAGAGAGAGAGAGAGAGAGAGAGAGAGAGAGAGAGAGAGAGAGAGAGAGAGAGAGAGAGTGTGTGTACATTTCTCTTTTTATTCGGGTTCTTTCTCGACCTTCATCGTATCCAGAATCCTTCAAGAATGAGAGAAGAAAAGGGAGAAAAGGCAAAAGAAGAAAACACAAAATAACAAAATTAGAAGAAAAACAAAAATCAAAGAAGAAGAAAAAGAAAACAAAAAATACAAGAAAAATATTAAAAAAAAAAAAAGAGAGATAAAGGTATAAAAAAATAAACCTGCACACACAGCCTCTTGCCCTCAGCCTGAACCACAGAAGAAGTAGAAAAAATAGAAATTAAAGAAGAAGAAGAAAAAGAAGAAAACACGAGATAATACAAGAAAAAAATATTTAAAAAAAGAGATAAAGGCATAAAAAAAAAACTAAACCTGCACACACAGCCTCTCGCCCTCAGCCTGAACCAAAAGAAAATTCCTATTTTTCATTATCACTGTCCTCCGGCATCTTGAGTCAGCCTTGAAGAAACGCGAGTTATTTGGTGTCGAACGAACGTAAACAACACTGGCAAACCTCCAGTGCTCTTTCACCCTAGCTCCCTCGCTCTTTCTCTCTCTCTCTCTCTCTCTCTCTCTCTCTCTCTCTCTCTCTCTCTCTCTCTCTCTCTCTCTCTCTCTCTCTCTCTCTCTCTCTCTCTCTCTCTCTCTCAATCTCACTCTCTCTCTCTCTCTCTCTCTCTCTCTCTCTCTCTCTCTCTCTCTCTCTCTCTCTCTCTCTCTCTCTCTCTCTCTCTCTCTCTCTCTCTCTCTCTTTCTCTCTATCTATCTGTTTATCTGTCTGTTCTGTTTATGTGTTTGTCTATCATTTGTCTGTCCCTCGCTCTAATTATCTGCTTATGTGTTTCTTCTCTTTCTTACGATGAGTTTTAAATCATTATTTGATATTACTTCCAGCAACAGGAAATGAAGTGATGTTAATCCTTTTCTTCCATTCTCTCTCTCCCTGTCTATCTATCTGTTTATCTATCTCTCTCTCTATCTATCCATCTATCTATCTTTCTCTTCCACTCTCTATCTTTACATATCTATTTCTCCGTCTATCTCTCTAGCCTGAAAAATCTTGAGAACTCTCGAGTATCATGTTGCAATCTTTGTATGTATGTATGTATGTATGTATGTATGTATGAATGTATGTATGTGTGTGTGTGCGCGCGCGTGTGTGTCGGCGTCTTTTGAACGTATAATTCAGTTCAGTGGAGCTACGATGCAAAAATTT
>NC_091583.1:16596362-16603862 GCF_042767895.1 Penaeus vannamei | reverse complement strand
GGAGAAAAAACAATTTCCTCAATCAATGCCTAAGAAAAGATAAAAAGACAAAAAAAAAAAAAAAATCAACAAAACGAAAGACAACAAACACAAAACTCCATTGCTCCTTCAACACCCTCCCCTCCCCCCCCCCAAAAAAAAAAAAAAAAAAATCAAAACAGAAACAGTCCAAAAAAAGGAAAAAAACCTCAACTCTCTCAATGCAACCAATACCGCACGCAAGACCGCCTAGAGGAGCACCACCGCCTCCGCCACCGCCAACCACAGACGGTCGCCACAGACACCAAATCCGCAGCGAAAACTTTAATTAATTCCGAGAGTTAATGATCCGTGAGGAAGCCAAACAAAACAAGGAGACGAAGGCCCACCGAGGAAGACGCGATCCGGCGACTTTGAGGGAACGTGGGAGAAGGATGAGCTGGAGGAGGAGGAGGAGGAAGGGGAGAAGGAAGAGGAGGAGGAAGGGGAGAAGGAAGAGGAGGAGGAGGGGGAGAAGGAAGAGGAGGAGGAGGAGGAAGGGGAGAAGGAAGAGGAGGAGGAAAAGTAAGAGCTGGAGGAAGAGGAGGAGGAGGGGGAGAAGGGAAATGCTGGAAGAGGAAGGGGAAAAGGAAGAGGAGGAGGAGGGGGGGAAAGAATGGCTGGAGGAAGAGGAGGAGAAGGAGGAAGTGTAGAAGGTATAGAGCTGGAGAAGGAAGAGTCGGATGGGTCTGAAGGAGGAATTGGATAGTTTTGACGAAGAGGAGAAGGAGGGATTGGGTGAGTGGGGAAGAAAGAGAAAAAGGAGGTGAAGGAGGAGGACTCGGGATGGAGCAAAAGAAGGGAAGGCGAAGGAAGAGAAGGGAGAGGAATCGCAAGAATGGAGGATGAAAGGAGAAGAAATCGAAGGAATTAGGATGGTCAAGAGGAGGAATTTAGTATAAAAGGAAGGGAGAGGAGAAGGAAGTAGGGAAATGGTGAAGGAGGAGGCGAGAACGAAATAGGGAAATAGAGAAGAAAAAGAATAAAGAGGGACATTTAGAAAGAGGATAGATGGAAGAATAAGGGTAAGGAGAAGAATCAGAGATGAAGAGAATGGAAATAAGGAAAAAGTAAAAAAGAAAAAGGAAAAAAAATAGCCTCCAAAATATGAAGATACAGAACAGAGGAAGAAGCAAAACCTCCAAAAGAAAGAACAGAAACAGAGAGAGAGAGAGAGAAGAAAGAAAGAAAGAGACGGACCATGAGCAGGAGAACAGTCAAGCCGCCACCAAGGTTCAACTGAAAGGATCTTGCTGGGTTCAGAAAAGGCTCAATTAACCAAGACTCAATGGCTGACGGAGCCTCAATAAAGCCGCTACAAGGAGGAGGTGTTTTGAGGATCATTACTAATTACTCTTGATACTATTTTTTTCTTCTTCTTTTTCTTCTCTTTTCTTTTGATTGGGGGGGGGGAGTGAGTAAGGAGGCTTTGTAGGAAGCATTATCTGTTTTTTCTGTTTTCTTTCGTTTTTTTTCGGTCTATCCTTTTTTCTTTTCTTTCTTTTTTACGTGTGTGTGTATGTGTGTGGCTTTTCACGATTCGGATAACCAGTTCCAGGTACTCCTCCTTTTCTTCTCCTTCTCTTCATCTCCTTCTTATTCTTATTCTCCTCTTCCTCCTCCTCCTCCTTTATATTCTTTTTTAACTTCTCCTTCTGCTCCTTCTCCTCTTCCCTCTTCTTCTTTTCCTCCTCCGCCTTTTCTTCTTCTTCTTCTTCCCCCTCCCCCTCCTCCTCCCCCTCCTTTTCCTCCCTCTTCTTATCTTCCTCCTCCTCCTCCTCCACCTTCACCTTCACCTCCACCTCCACCTCCACCTTCTCCTCCACCTTCACCTCCACCTCCACCTCCACCTCCACTTCCACCTCCACCTCCTCCTCCTCCTCTTCCTTTTCTCCCTCCTCCTCCACCTCCTTCCCCCTCTCCTTCCCCCCTTTCTTCTCCTCCTTCGCAAGAGGCAAAGAAGCAGCTGGACTGGGAAAACACCTTGCGCAATGGATTCTTGGAAAGCTCTGAGTCATACCTTCTGCTCGGGAGATGTTGTGCAAGTTATTTCTTTCTTTTTTCTGCTTTTGGTGAATTTATTTGCTTTTTTCTGTGTATTTGTATGTTTTTTTTTTATTATTTATCTGTCTGGTTGTCTATTTATTGGTTATTTATTTGTTTCTTTATTTATTTATCTATCATTTACTTTTCTGTTATTATCATTACTGATGTTTTATTGTTATTAGCGTTGTCGCTGTTATTATCATTAGTAGTAATTGTTTTAGTAATTATATCATTTTATAATAATATATGAATTGTTTAGAATGAGCTGAGGATTATTATTATTTATTTCATTTATTTATCTATTTTATTTTATTTTATTTATTTATTATTATTTTTTTTTTTTTTTTGGGGGGGGGTAATCGAATTAAGAAAAAACAAAAGAGACAATGAAAGGCAGAACCAAATTAAGAAATAATTCTCACAATATAGGTCCGTGTGGAAGTCCGTACGTGTTCACTCTGCATGTGTGTGTCTATTTATAGAACGAAAACCTAATACGTAAAAAAAGAGAAAGAAATGAAAAAAAATGAGAAGGAACCAAAAAGATAGAACTCGAGTAAGAAACTTAAACAAAAGAACATCGGACATTAGGTGGGTTTGGAAGAGGGAGAGAAGAAAAAAATATTGGCATTTGGACCAGCTTATCATCAATTATCCATTCAGACTTCCATCACAGGCACCAACTCCCGAATCCATCTAATTCACCGATAACTCGATAGAGTCACGCTGGAAGAAAAGGCGAGAGATAAAGAGAGAGAGATAAGAGAAAGGGAGGGGGAGAGAGAAAGGAGAGGAAGGGACGGAGGAGGGAGGTTAGAAAGAGTGAGGGAGAGGAAGGGAGGGAGGGAAGAGGTTAGGGAAAGAGAGAGAGAGAGAGGAAGAAAGGAGGAGGTTAGAGACAGATAGATAGACAAATAGACAGACAGACAGAGGGGAAGAGAGAGAGAGAGAAGAAAGAAGCAGAAGAGAGAAAAGAGAGAAGAAAGAAGCAGAAGAGAGAAGAGAGAGAAGAAAGAAGCAGAAGAGAGAGAGATAGAGAGAAGGAAGAAACAGAAGAGAAAAGAGCAAGAGAAAGCGAGAGTAGACAGACACAAAGTAGGTGGACAGACAGTTAAGTACAGATATAGATATCGATTAATAGATTTGTCGTGGACCATACGGACGGATAGATAGACGAAAAGATAGACAAGAATGAAAGGAAAATCAACAGAAAACCACTTTACAGGAGTTCCTACATAAATAAATTACTAATTAGGTATATGTACGGGACATATATTGTAGTTGAAATATTAGATAGAAAGTAGAATGATCAGGATGTTATGGACAGGATTATATACATCAAAGACAGGGTTGAATAGTTTAATAGTGAAATTGAAGTAAAATCGTGGAACTTGCTAAGCATTTTGAAGGCAGAGCAATTGGGGTTTTACATCAAGTGAGTGAGAAAGAGAGAGAGAGAGAGAGAGAGAGAGAGAGAGAGAGAGAGAGAGAGAGAGAGAGAGAGAGAGAGTGAGAGAGAGAGTGAGTGATAAAGAGAGAGACTGAGAGAGAGAGGCAGAAAACAAGAAAACAGACAACCAAACAAAGAAAAACAAAGGAACACACACAAAGACACCAACAAAAGCTTTTTCAAAAATATAGAAACAGAAAGTGAAATACAAAAAAAAAAAAAAAAAAAAAAAAAAAAAAAATCTTAGAAGACACGGTAAAGAAGGAACGGGCATCCTAGCCAAGCAACACCCTTCCTTCAGGCGATCACGAGGCCGTCTCACCCCACACCCTCGCCTTCGGGAAATCAATCAGTGTGTCCCGATAACCCAATAGACGGGGCAGACGAAGGAAAACAAGAAGTCCTGTTGAGAGCTGTATTGGTTGTTGGTGGGTGGGCGAGAGGGCGTGGGGGGGGGTTGTAGGGGCCGTGAGGATAGGAGGATGGGTGTAGGTGGATGGTGGGTAGTGGGTGATGGGGGGGGGAGGCCTGGTGGGGGGTGAGGATAAGAGGGTGGGCGTGGGTGTATAGTGGGTAGTGGGTGATGGAGGGTGAGGATAAGAAGGTGGGTGTAGGTGGATGGTGGGTATTAGGTAGTGGGTGATGGGTAAGGGTGAGAGAAGTGGTAGGTGGTGGACGAGGATATGAAAGTGGAAGGGGTGGTGGGTGGAGGAAGTGGTGGGTGGAGCGGTGGTGGTGAATGGTTGATGAGAAGGTGGAAGCGGGGGCGGGTGAGGGCAAAAAGGAGAATTGTATAGATGGCGCCGTGGCTTTGTGCACATGAGAAAATGGGGGAGTGAAGGATGGGGGGGGGGGGTTGAATTGAAATGAAAATTGGGAGGAAATAGGAGGGAGAAGAAATAGGTATTGATGTAGGGTGCAAGAAAGAAAGAGAGAGAGAGTTGAGCTCATGTTAATACTTGAGTTCAAGAAGAGAGAGAGAGAGAGAGAGAGAGAGAAAGACAGAGAGAGAGAGAGAGAGAGGTAGATAGATAGAGATAGAGAGAGAGAGAGAGAGAGAGAGAGAGAGAGAGAGAGAGAGAGAGAGAGAAAGAGGTAGAGAGAGAGAGAGAGAAAGAGAGAGAGAGGTTGAGCTCATGTTAATACTTGAGTTCAAAGAGAGAGAGAGAGAGAGAGAGAGAGAGAGAGAGAGAGAGAGAGAGAGAGAGAGAGAGAGAGAGAGAGAGAGAGAGAGTTGAGCCCATGTTAATACTTAAGTTCAAGAAGTTTGTGTATATATATCTATGTGACATTCGCTTCTAATAATTCATAAATCAAGTTTTAGATTAATGCGAAGGTATATATTTATCCGCACATAACCATGCATTAATTTTATAACTTCAGCAACCTAAACTTTGATATTCCCTTTCAACTTGGAGTTCAGAACAATTTTGAACAAAGATAAATTAAATCTAACGATATACACAATCATTGATATTAACTAATTATAAACAAAACATCGCAAATATATTTCGAAACACAACTCATGATATTATTCATTACTTTTATCATTATCATGCAGTGCGCGGCGCATTATATAAACGATTGTAATAAAGAATATACATGATAATTCAAAAAGACGAAAAGGTTTGCGCCGCAACCACAGACAATGACAAAGGTGGTTGATGGTTGTCGCTTGTTTTGAATAGCAGTTACGTCCAATGGTTGTTAAGTTGGGTTGGTTGTGTGTTTGGGGATATTGTGATGGTCGGAGAAAGCGGCGATGGAGTTACATGAAAGAAAGGAAGAGAGAGAGAGGGAGAATTAGAGATGTGTTTGGAAGATGTAGATAAGGGCTGAGAAGAGAGGGAAGGAATGGAGAAACAGAGAGGGTGAGTGAGAGAGAGAGACAGAGAGACAGGGAGAGGGGGAGATAGAGAGAGAGAAAGAGAGAGAGAGAGACAGAGACAGAGACAGAGAGACAGACAGAGAGACAGACACAAACAGACCAAGAAACAGAGAGAAGGAAAGACAGAAAAGAAACAGAAACAGAGAGAATGACGATAAAAAGTCTTTCAAATATAGTTTCTGAACAGGTCATTTTTTAACACACGCTAATGGAGCTCTAATCTCATTGGAGTTGATACAATTAGTCTCGGTTTGTTTAAAAGTAAGTAGTATGTACTAAAAGGATTTCAAGATAATTAGTATCGTAAAGCCAAACGTTAATAAGGCAGAAATAAGAATAATATTAAAAACGATAAATCATAAGAAAATAAGAATATAAGTTTATAAAATGGATAAACATAACAGAAAAGAAATCAGGTAAAGAAATTAAACAAAAAATATAGATATATAAAGAAAAAGAAGCAATCGGGAACGAGATTGCAAAAACCGCCGCTAGAGGGAAACATGAAGCAAGGAGTTAAAGAAGGCAAGGCTGACGGCGCTGACGGGGAAGGAGGCGTCGAGAAGGACCTTTAGGTTGGAGAGCTGACGGCGCTGACGAAGGCGACGGTATTAAGAAGACCCAGAAGAAAGAGTTGACGAGGCTGACGAAGAAGAAGCCGATACTTAAGACTCCATAGAACTGAAGAAGCTGATAAAGCTGACGTTGAAGAAACACTTAAAACCCATAGAACTGAAGCTGACGAGGCTGACAAAGAGCCTGATACTTGAAAACCCATAAAACTGAAGCTGACGAGGCTGACAAAGAACCCGATACTTAAAAAACCCATAGAAGAGCTCACAAAACTAACGAAAAAGAACCCGATACCCAAAACCCACGAAACGGAAGAACTTGACAAAACTACCGAAGAAGAAGACTTAAGAAGCAGCAACCTCAGCACGAAAGCCCCGACGGCGCCCCGACGCAGAGGGCCCAGGGCTCCTGACGAGAGCGGCGTGTGACATCGGCAGCGTCGGGTGGGTGGCGGCGCGGTGGGGTCATCTGTCGACGTCTGCGGGCGGGCGTCGGAGGGGCCGGTGGACAAGGAAACAGTTTTAACCGCTCTCTTTGATGGTCGGGCGTATTTCAGGAGCCGCAGCCTCGCCCCGTCCATCTTCGCTTGCAACCCGGCATGTGCAGTTTTGTCGCGGTTGTTGACTCGAATATATCATCTCGCACTGATCATCCACTTATATACGCGCTTCTTGGTTCCTCTCTCTCTCTCTTTTTTTTTTTTTTTTTTTTTTTTTTGGGGGGGTAGGGGTCATGTCTCTATTCCTCGCTCTCTTTCTCTTTCTTTCTTTCTTTCTTTCTCTCTGTCTGCCTCTGTCTGTCTGTCTCTCTCTCTCTCTCTCTCTCTCTCTCTCTCTCTCTCTCTCTCTGTGCTGTCTCTCTCTCTCTCTCTCTCTCTCTCTCTCTCTCTCTCTCTCTCTCTCTCTCTCTCTCTCTCTCTCTCTCTCTCTCTCCCTCACTCTCCCTCTCTCTCTCCCTCCCTCCCTCCCTTTCCTACGCTTTCTTTCTGGTACTTTTTATTTCCTTCTCTTCTAATTCCACTTTATCTTCAGCCTTATTTTCTCGTGTCTTCTTCTCCTTTCCTCTCCCTTCTCCCTCCTTTTCCTCTTCCCCATTCTCTCCTCCTTTTTGTTTCTTGTTCTCCTCTCTCCCTCCTCCTCTTCCTCTTCTTCTTTTCTCCCTCTCTCCTCCCTCCTTCCTCCATCCCTCCTCCCTCTCTCTCCTCCTCCCCCTCCCTCTCATCCCCTCCTCCCCTCCTCCCTCCCCTCTCCTCCTCTCTCCTCTCTCCCTCCTTCCTCCCTCTCTCCTCCTCCCTCCTCCCCTCTCATCCCTCCCTCCCACTCCTCCCTCCTCTCTCCCTCCTTCCTCTGCCCCCCCCACCAGACCACTTGCGTTACTTACGAGCGAACCCAGCAGGACCGTTAAATGTTTTAAGTTGCATTTATATGTTTATTATTGCTGGGTCGATTTGCGCAGATTTATAGCTTCGGCGACGAAAACTTGGCATCGACTAAAACGATGATGACTTGAATTTATTTTTCAAAAA
>NC_091583.1:16573862-16576362 GCF_042767895.1 Penaeus vannamei | reverse complement strand
TTACTTTTGCAAGAGTTTTTACTAGGGTGTGTGTGTAGTGTATGTGTGTTAGTGTTGCATTTGTGTGTGTTGTGTACGTGCGAGCGTGCGAGTGTGTGTGTGTGTGTGTGTGTGTGTGTGTGTGTGTGCGTGTGTGTGTGTGTGTGTGTGTGTGTGTGTGTGTGTGTGTGTGTGTGTGTGTGTGTGTGTGTGTGTGTGTGTGTGTGTGTGTGTGTGTGTGTGTGTGCTGTGTGCGTTATGTAAGTGTGTTGTGTGCGTTATGTAAGTGTGTGTGTGTGTGTGTGTGTGTTGTGAGCAGTATGTGTGTATGTTAGTATCATATATGCATGTGTATTGTGTACGTTATGTGTGTGTGAGCGATTATGTATATGTATGTATGTATGTGCATGTACATGAGCATATACACGATGGATAACTACCATTGCTTCACCTATTATTTTAAACTCTTTATCCTTTTTTATCGCGTGCTCAAAATTACTCCTCGCGACCTGATATGAATACATGACCCAGATAGAACGTTCACCTGTGTATACCTTTCCCTTTCCATAACGGTCGAACTTCATCTAGGTTAACATATATTAAGTTCAAATCTAGTTAGCCTGGCTTTACCTAACTTATCCTACCACATTTTACTCAACCCTATATAATCTTACCCTGCCCAACCCTACCTTACCTTATCCTATAGCACTCTATCCTACCCTCCTCTGTTCTTTCTTATCCTAATCTACCCTATCCTACACTAAGCTATCCTACCATACCCTATCCTATCCTACATTACCCTACCTTACTCTGAGTATCCTACCCTACCTTATTTTATCCTATCCAACCCTATCCTACCCTACTTTACCCTACCATAACCTACCCTGCCCTATCCTACCCTACCCTACCCTACCCTAACCTACCCTGCCCTATCCTACCCTACCCTACCATAACCTACCCTGCCCTCCCCTACCTTATCCTACCCTACCAAATCCTATCCTTCCCTACTTTACTTTTCCCTACCCTACCTTACCCTACCCTACCCTAATCTAACCTAATCCAACCCAAGATTAGGGAGCATAGGGTGGACCCTTTGCCGCACATCCGCTCAGACAGAGAAAGTGTCGTCATAGCTGGATCATTCTGGAATTTTAGTGTTTTCAATTCTACACTATCATTGTTTTGTTTTTTTTGTTGTTGTTGTTTTTTACTTATAATACTACTTGTTAACCTACTTAAGGCAGTTCGAAGTATCGTCATAGGTGAATCATTACGGGATTTCTAAGTGTTTTCTATTCTACACTAACAATGTTTTTTTTTCTATTTGTTTTACTATCAATACTACTTGTCGACCTACTACCGCTACCCCACCTTTGCTAACCACAACTACCAGCTTATTTGTTATCATCAATTGCTAAATAGATTTACACTATTCCAAACACACACACACACACACACACACACACACACACACACACACACACACACACACACACACACACGCACACGCACACGCACACGCACACACACACACACACACACACACACACACACACACACACACGCACACGCACACGCACACACACACACACACACACACACACACACACACACACACACACACACACACACACACACACACACACACACACACACACAAACACGTATAAGTATGTACACCCGCCCACACGCACACAAATACACGTACAGGACAGACATACATTTATAATGGCCCTCGTTATTATCCCAATTAAATACAGACTGAACTTCCTCCCCATTACAACCAGCATAGACTACCTTATTCGCTGGATAGAAAACTCTTGAACAAAAGCTGAACCAATAGATAATAGAAAGTGAACAGGGAAATGGATAAATAGATTGATAAATAAAATACTCTTGGGCTCTAAATTGATTGATAAATAAAATACTCTTGGGTCCTAAATTGATTGATAAATAAAATACTCTCGGGCCCCATATAGAGTCAGATATATTCAAACTCCAATGCGCTTATACCAAGAGCTACATTCTCCCCTCTCCCTTACTCCCTCCTCCCCAATCCATAGTTCTTCCTCCTCCTCCTCTTCCTACACATACACTTCCCCCCATGTTACGTCCCCCTCTACTCCCTCCTCCTTCTACTCTCCTCTCCTCCACTTCCCCATCCCTACCTCCTCCACTTCTTACTTCTCTATCTCCTCCATCCTTACTCCCTCCTCCTCTTCCTCCTGATCCTCCTCCATTCCTACTCCTCCTCCTCCATCCTTACACCCTCCTTCATTCCTACACCCTCCTCCTCTATCCTTACACCCTCCTCCTCTGTCCCCACACACTTCCTTACCTCCCCCACTTCTCCCCCTCCTCCCCCCACCCCACCCTCACACTGTGCACGAGGGTGTAGGGTCGGGTGTCCATGTGAGACCAATAAATCACTGTTCCTCACCAACTGTGTTCCTACTGCCTGGGGGGGAAGGGAAAGGGGGGGGGGGAGGCAGGGGAGGTAGCTGTGGGTAGGGGGTGTATT
>NC_091583.1:16556362-16561362 GCF_042767895.1 Penaeus vannamei | reverse complement strand
TCATCATCACAATCATCATCATAAGTGCCAAGTATTACCCTCACCTCCACTACAATCATCAAAGTCTTTTACCTTCACCATCATCACATTCTCCACAACTAAAAGAAGGAAAAAGGTAAAATGATATATTCTAATTTATAACTCACTCAAATTATACGTTATAATTATCAGTTTTCTCAAAATTAGTGAAAGTTTTGCATTTCGTTGAGTTTGTGAGAATTAATATGTAAATATAAATAGAAAGATGGATGGATAAATAGTAAATATGGATAGATATGTTTCAGCATAATGATACCAATGATAATGACTGTATTAATAATGATGATAGTTATAATGATAATGATGATATTGATGATAATAATAATGATGATATTGATAATAATAATATTAATATTGATAATATGTGATGTTAATGATAATAATGATAATGATAATAATAATGATAATGATAATGATAATCATATTGATGTTAATAATACTGATAATAATAATAATATTAATAATAATAATAATACTAATAATAATAATAATAATAATAATAATAATAATGATAATGATAATGATAATAATAATAATAATAATAATAATAATAATAATAATAATAATAATAATAATAATAATAATAATAATAATAATAATAATGATTGTAGAATTGTGAAAATAATAAAAAAATGAGAATAATAATGAAAATGATAATGATACTAACAATAACAAAAACAATAATCATAACAATGACAATTCTAACGGCATCCAAAAATATTAATATCATGACACCAAGAATAATGGTCGTGATGGTACTAATGCATACTAAATAAGCAATATTGGTAATTATAATGATGGCATGAATAATGGTAATATCACGTATAAAAAGTATTACGTGAAAGGGTGGTAATAAATCATTCTTACCCAAGTAACAATATTGACAGCTGGGAAGGATAAGATACAGCATGAAAATATAAAGACAATTGATATATATAAACGGGATAAACTTATGGTTCCTCCAATCTCAGAAAAGGGGTAACTGTCAACTTTAGAGTACTACCACTTGCCAATTTTATTTTTATTTTCTATTTTAATCAGCTGATGCTTAATACTTGCCTTTACATATATTTGTTATTTCTTAAATACTCGTATAGATATATTTTAAAATGTTGTACACCACTTTATGTTTTTTCCCCTAAAAAAAAGAAAAAAAGAAAAAGAAAATAAAATCGTAGTACCCAAGTTTAGGGTGAGTTGCCAATTTCTTTTTCCCCGAGACTGAACGGAAAAGTGATAATTTTGTGTATAAAATCAATATACTTTGTTTGTTTCATTATTTTTCGCCATTCAAGTCGAACACAATGATTTATACTTGTTAGGCTAATCTAATCAGGGAAGATAGATGGGCAAGCAATCATACTAATAGATTGATAGATATACTAACAAATTATGAGTAAATTGATAGATAAAAAGATGTATATTTAAAAAAAAATCGATAAGCTTAAGGATAGATAGATAGATAGATAGATAGAATGAGTAGCAAATAAATGAATAAGCTACTAATTACACCGAGACATGAATAACCAAATAAATCAATTAATGGCAAAATAAAGAGACGAACAAAATAATGAATAAAAACAGGGAAAATACCTAATGAATAAAGCTAATCATTAAAGGAAAAGATGGAAAGTACTGGAACACGCAAACTCTACTTACAATTAGCAACGGAGAGTTAGGAAAGTTTCTTAGCACGTTACTGTCATGAATTTATCATGGGCGCATTGTGTGTGTGATATTCATTGCACTTAAACACGCACCTTGTGTATGTGTGTGAGTGTGCTGGGGGTATGGTGTGTTAGCTGTGTGTGTGTGTGTGTGTTTGTGTGTGTGTTGGGGATGTATGTATGTGTTTGTGTGTGCTAGAGGTATGTGTGAGTGCGTTGTGTGTGTGTGTGTGTGTTGGCTGTATGTATGTGTGTATATGTGGGTGTGTGAAGTAAAGATATTTGTTGAATGGCTGTCATATTTTTTTTACTAATGTATTCTAACTAAAAGAGTTTTGACATATGTTGGGTTTTGACAAAATCACCTTTTTTTTCTTTATAAGTTCTGAATAGAAAAGCGTGTGGGCGGGAGGGGGAGGGGGGGGGGTTGGGCGACCAAATATGAACGACCTGTGAAACTACTTTTTCTTTTCTGTTTTGCGTTCATCTGCATAGCCATTCTCCATGTTGTAGTTCTGTTTATTTGACTACATCTGTATTTCCCCCTTTCTTTTCGCTTCCTTCTAACATCAATTTATTCATTTGTTTTTGTTTTCCTTTATCTTTTTTTTTCCTTTATTTTAGGGGGTTCTTTCATCCCTTTTTTCCTCTTCCTGTCTTTTCTCCCCTCTCCCTACCCTCTCTCCCCTCTCTCTAACCTCACTCCCCACCCCGTTTCCGCCCTCTCTCTCTCTCTCTCTCTCTCTCTCTCTCTCTCTCTCTCTCTCCCTCTCCCCTCGTTGCATTTACAAACCACAAACAACACAAACACGCACGCGCTGCTTATACATCCGTGAGTACAAGGTGCTATCGCAACAGTGCAGCGTCCCCTTCCCAAACCCCCTTACATCCCCCCCCCCTGTCTCCTCCACAGCCCCCTACTTCCAACTCATCGCCAACACTAGCTTTTCCCTAATTCCTCCTCTTCCTCCATTATATCTCCAAAACTATTTTTCCCTAATTTCTAATTAATTTTCCCTAATTTTTCCCTAATTTCTCCTCTTCCTCCATTATATCTCCAACACTTATTTTTTCCTAACTGTATCCCTGCCTCCATCCATCTCCAACAATGGCTTTTTCTGAAATATTCCCCTTCCTCCACTATATCTCCAACAATAGCTTTTCTTAACTCCTCCCCTTCCTCCATTATATCTCCAACACTAGTTTTCCTAACTCTTAATTTTCTTTCACTGCATCTCCAACACTAGCTTTCACTAACTCTACATCTGGCTCCAACCATCTCCAACAATTGCTTTCCTTAACTCTTCCCCTTCCTCTATTACATCTCTAACACTACCTCTCCCTAATTCCAGCCTTCCCTTCTCCCTCCCTAAATTCTCGTCCCAATTGCCTTTCTCTCTTACTAACTTTCCCCCTATCCCTACCTTGCTCTGTGACAATAAGTGCCTACCCTACCTACCTACCCCCCCCCACACACACTCAACTACCCTTCCCAATCCGTCCCTTACCCCCCTCCCTCCCCAGCCCCCAGCCTCCTTCTTACCCCCCCCTGCCCTCCCTCCCTCAACCCCCTCTTATCCTCACATCCCCCTACCTCCACTTCCCTCCCTCCCCCAACCCCCTCTTATCCTCCCCCCTCCGCCCGCAACCTCCCCTCCAGCCCCCCACCCCACCCCCCACCCCCGACCTCCACCCTTTTCCCCAATATGATTAACGACTTCGGTTTACATCATTGTCAGAATGGGCGTGAAGAGTGATCCAACGTGCGGGCGCGTTCACCCCTCTGAGCTTACGTTACCGGTGCAGTTCGTGGGTGGGTGGGGGGAGGGGGTAGTGGAGGGGGGAGGGGGGTAGTGGAGGGGGGGAGGGGGGATAGTGGAGGGGGGGGAGGGGGAATAGTGGAGAGGGTGGGGCAAGGAGTAGAGGATGGGGAAAGGATGGGTAGGGGAGGGTAGGAGTAGAGGAGGAAGGGTGATGGGATGGGAGGGTAGGAGGGGAGGGGATAGGGGGTAGGGGTGAAGGGGTAAGGAATGGAGGAAAGGGGGAGTTTCTATGGAAGACTGGCGGGGGGTGGGGTGGGTGGGGAAGGCAGGGTTTGAGTAAGGAGGGGGCGGGGGGGGGGTTCTAGGGGAGATTGGGGGGTAGGGGAAGGGGATAGGGTTGGTTGACATGGTAGGGGATAGGGTTCTAAAGGGGGTGGTTGCAAGGGACCATTGCAACTGCACGGCTGACATCTTTCAAATATTGTGGGTGCTCATAATATCTTAAATAAAGGCATTCGAAATTATTATTATAATTATCATCATTGCTGTTATTGTTATTGACATTACTGTTATAATTTTTTATGATTAGTTTTATTATAATTTTTATTATTAATTTATTTCTATTAGTCTTAATCTTATCATGATCATTGTTATTACTATCATTATTTTCGCTGTTGTTATTATCATTATTATCGTTATTATTGTTACCATCATTATCACTAATCATTATCTTCATCATTATTGCTATTATTGATATCATTATCATTACTATTATCATTATTATTGTTAATATCATAACTATAAGTCCTACTTCCTTATCACCATCATTACTATCTGTATCACTATTACTACTATGACTACTTCTAATATTGTTTTTTTTTTCATTTATTTATTTATTTATTTTTGAGAGAGAAAGCCCAATGTCTTTATTGCTACTACTATTTACTATCATTACTGATATTAATAATAACTCTTATATTGAGGAATGTGAATATCAGTACTTAAGAACAACAATGAAAATAACGATAATAAAAAAACACAAGAAAGGAAAAAGAACAATAGCATCAAATAACCTAAATCGATAATAACGAAGCCAATAACCAAAAAAAAAGAAAAAGAAAAGAAATGACACTAACAAATAACCAATAACAATAACACTAATTACAGATAATGATAACAAGCATTCAACCCCCCCTCCCCTCCCCCACCCTCCTGCTCCCCCTACTCCACCCTCCCCCTCCCCCTCCCCCACCCTCCCCCTCCCCTCCCCCCTCTCTCTTCCCTGTAGGTCTTGTCAAAACACCGCTTTTAGTGAACCCCGACGTAGAGTGAGAATGACAATCGTTATACACAAACTTAACAGCCATTTCCTAATCTATATGTTAATGAGTTGCAACGTTGGTGGACTTCGCAACGGTGCTCAAAGTTGCACGTTGTTGTTGGGGTTCGAAGAAAAGGGTATTTTGCGACATTTGTTTTAGCGTGTCGGTTCACGGTGTCATTTTCTCGCCTTTTTTGCGCGTTTGTTTAT
>NC_091583.1:16521362-16551362 GCF_042767895.1 Penaeus vannamei | reverse complement strand
AGGAGGAAGTGTTGGGGGAGGTTTGGATGAGGAAAGGAAGGGGGAGACGGGGTGATGGGGTGGAGGTGGAGGAGGTGTTGGGGGAGGTTTGGATGAGGAAGGGAGGGGGCAGGAGGTGATAGGGTGGGGGTGTTGGGGGAGGTTTGGATGAGGAAGGGAAGGGGGAGGTGGAGGTGTTGGGGGAGGTTTGGATGAGGAAGGGAAAGAGGAGGGAGAGGGGGTGCAGGTGAAGGTTTAGGCAGAAATGGAAGTCGAGGTAGATGATTAGGTGGAGGTGAAGGTGGAATTCGAGGTGGAGGTTTAGGTAGAAGTGGAGGTTGAAATAGACGGGTAGAAGGGTTAGGGAATAAGGACGGTGATAGGTCGATGGGTAGATTGCTAGGTTCCTAGGTAGGTAAACTGAATGAGATAAAAATGGTTTTTAGTGCAGTAGCGAGAAGGGGAAGGAACAAAGGAGAATAGAGGAGGAAGTGAAATACAGAGAGAGAGAGAGAGAGAGAGAGAGAGAGAGAGAGAGAGAGAGAGAGAGAGAGAGAGAGAGAGAGAGAGAGAGAGAGAGAGAGAGAGAGAGCGAATGAAAGAGAGTCAGACACACATAAAAGGATATAATAAGCCAACATTCGTCGCTAATCATAATCCCCATCAATGAGGGAGATTAGGGGATGGGGGAGAGGGAAGGGGGAAGAGGGAGGGGTGGATGGAGAGAGAGGAAGTAAAGGAGAGGGTAGAGGGTAGGGGAGGGAAGGGGGAAGAGGGATAAGAAGGAAGACCGGACAGATGAGGGAGGGGAGAGGAGGGGAAGAGAGGGAGGGAAGGGTGAAGAAACAGGAAAAGGAAAATGTGAATGATAAAGCTAATATCCATTCGCACGCCCCTCCGTCCCACCCACCCACCCACCCACCGGCCCACCCAAGTCGAAATGAACGTCTCATATCGTCCAGCGATCTCAAATCCGGTAATAAATTTTGCATCGAATAAAAATGACGACGAAGTAAATGACGGGACAGTTGCCAGTTACCCTTTATATATCCGGATACGTGTGTCGGCCGGGTTTTAATAAGTTATGAGTGTAAGCCGGCAGCCCTTCGCATCATCAATCACGTTTCAGGATCATTGATTGTTTGCTATTGTTTACAGACATATGTAGGATTCTAATGATTGTCCGGTGCCACCTGGGAGAGGGAGAGGCGTTCGTGTTTGTTTGTGTTTGTGTTTGTGTTTTCGTATGTTGTGGGTTGGTGGTGTATTCTGTCAAGGTATAGAGAGTTTGTTTTAATTGGATGATAATTTGGATATAGTCTAGAAGGGGAATTGATAGATTTCTGTTACGAAATGGGTCTACATTGCAGGTGGCATATTCAAGAATAAATAGTTTCCATACCATGTAAATATGTTTGAAATATGTGTGTGTGTATGTGTCTATATATATATATATATATATATATATATATATATATATATATATATATATATATATATATATATATATATATATATATATATATATACATATATGTATATATATATATATATATATATATATATATATATATATATATATACATATATACATATATATATATATATATATATATATATATATATATATATATATATATATATATATATATATATATATGTATATATATATATATATATATATATATATATATATATATATATATATATATATATATATATATATATATGTATGTATATATATGTATATATATATATATATATATATATATATATATATATATATATATATGTAAAATATATACATATATACGTATATATATGTATATATATATACATATATATTTACATATATATATACATATATATATATATATATATATATATATATATATATATATATATATATGTATATATATATATATAGATATATATACATATATATATTCATATATATACATATATATATATATATATATATCTGTACAGATTTGTATGTGAGACCATATGTGTTTGTGTGCAGAGTGACTTTTCCCGAATGCATTCGTATCGCTCAATAGATCAGCCTCCCGCTTCTCTTCCCGTCAGTACAATTTCAAAGTCCTAATCCAAAACGACTAATTTAATGTCCCTTTTGAATTAATCAAATGATATTAATGCGACCAATTAAATTCCCTTCCTCCGCCCCCTCCCCCTCCTCCTCCCCCGCCCCCTCCTCCTCCCCCTCCCCCCTCCCCCTCCTCTTCTTCCTGTGTCATTACCATCAAGGATCGTCACCTGCGCCGCCGACGCTCCGGCGCTCTTCAAGGAGACATATGTCATATATATATATATATATATATATATATATATATATATATATATATATATATATATATGTGTGTGTGTGTGTGTGTGTGTGTGTGTGTGTGTGTGTGTGTGTGTGTGTGTGTGTGTGTGTGTGTGTGTGTGTGTGTGTGTGTGTGTGTGTGTGTGTGTGCATATATTTTTTTCCTATGTCTGTGTATGTATATATATATATATATATATATATATATA
The DNA here is from genome assembly GCF_042767895.1 of Penaeus vannamei. NCBI lineage: Eukaryota > Metazoa > Arthropoda > Malacostraca > Decapoda > Penaeidae > Penaeus > Penaeus vannamei. The sequence continues at coordinate 16,548,845 of NC_091583.1, read as the reverse complement.
TATATATATATATATATATATATATATATATATATATATATATATATATATATATATATATATATATATATATATATATATATATATATATATATATATATATAAATATATATATATATATATATATATATATATATATATATATATATATATGTACACACATATACATATATATGAATTTTGTTGCGTAAGACGACGCCGGCCTCACATCCGATGGAATGACTGATGTTTTATGGACTGATCGCGGGAATAAACATTATCATATCATTAGTCATTCGAATGTTTTATCAAACCATTTTGTTGTATTTCCGGACAGTTCGTTAGCGACATTTGTAATCATCAAAGCGACGCTCTCGTTATCAAGGTTTTATTTCTTTATTGTCGTTATCGCATTATTGTTGTCACCGGAATAATTAGTTAATGTCACACACACACACACATACACGTACATGAGCTCACATGTGAACGTTTTTACTCTTTCGGATATATGTACGGACACGCATTAGAAATTCGCGTATACTATACACAAGCAAACGCACATATACACACAAACACATACACACACAGACACAAACACACACATGATCCCATATTCCCCCCTCCCCCCCCCCCCAATCCTTCCCATTCTTCTCTGATTCTCTACACCCCTTTCTTTCCTACTTCCTCCTATCCATCCATCCCCTCCCCCATCCCTACCCCCATCTCCCTCTCCCTTCCTCCTACACACCCCTTCCCAGTCCCCAATCCCCTCTCCCCATCCCCCAACCTTCCCCCTATCCATCCCCTCCCCCATCCCTCCCCCCTCTCTCTCTCCCTTCCTCCTTTCCTCCCGTCCCCCCCTCTCTCCTCTCCCTTCCTCCTATCCCTCCCTCCCCCCTATTCATCCCCTCTCCCATCCTTATCCTACACACCCCTCCCCCCTCTCCAACCCCTTCCCCCATCCCTCCCCCCCTACTCCACTCCCTTCCTCCTACACACCCCTTCCCCCGTCCCCTATTCCCTCCCCCAACCCCCCCATCCCCCCCAACCCCCAACCCCCAACGCCCCCAACTCGAGGAATGACTGACAGCTGCTGGCCCGGGAGCGTCGCGCAAGACAACATTTCGATCACGTCCTCCGCCCGCCGTCTATCTGCCGCCTCAATCAACGGCGCGGAATCCCGGGTCATTAGGCTGCCTGCTGTGGGCGCCGACGGTGGGCGGGGGGCTTTGTTTGGGGCCTTTGATGCGCGCGGGGCCTGGGGGAGCCACGCGGGCGCTCGGGGGGGAGGGGTATGCGCGCATGCATGTATGTGTAGATGTATGTATGTATGCACACACATACACACACACACACACACACACACACACACACACACACACACACACACACACACACATATATATATATATATATATATATTTATATATATATATATATATATATATATATATATATGTGTGTGTGTGTGTGTGTGTGTGTGTGTGTGTGTGTGTGTGTGTGTGTATGTATGTATGTATTTATGTATGTATGTGTGTACGTATACACACACGCACACACAATCAGAGAGAGAGAGAGAGAGGGTGGGGGGGGAGGGTTAGATAACAGATTAACATACATATATATTGGATGTATATACATGTAAATGCATGTATGAATGTGAGCCTGTGTACGTACGCGTGTAGGTAAACATCCACACACATATCTACTTATACGGAGCCGCACACACAAACACAGACCTACAGTACACACATCCATATAAATCATTTAGTGTCATAGACAGTTGTCTGTTTACATATTCAGGTAGCATCATGACGACCCTGGCAGACAAGACAGGTGTTTCCATCGCTGCTCATCTGTCATAGAGCTGATTATTCAACGTTGCATCAGGGCTTGTAGTTCTTGCATCAACGGTGGGGGGGAGGGGGGAGGGGGGCAGGGTTTTGCTTGCAGGACTCCTCTTTGGTTGTTTGTATTGTGTGCGGTGATGTTTTTATTTGTATTGGTGTGTCTCTTTGTTATTTGCATTATTGCTGTGGTATCATTATCATTATTATTTTTATCATTATTATTATCTTCGTCACTATCATCATTACTAGTCCAATTCATCATCACCATCCTTATTATCGTATCATTACACGTGCGTCTATCTCTATAAGTTCAGAGTTTACTTTCAAAAAAAACAAATTAATTAATTAATTAATTATTTAATAAAGAAAGAAAGAAAATAAATAGATAAATTAATAAAAATCTAACAAACAGACAAACACACACAAAACACAACCCCCCATGAAAAAATAAATAAAACAGAATGAAAAATAATAAATACATTTGTAAATAAAGAAAGAAAATAAATAAATAAATAAATAAAAATCTTACAAACAAACAAACAAACACGCACTCACCACCTCCCAGGAAGAGCTTACAGTGCATATGTGCCTCACCATCACACCATCAATATCCCCTCACTTCCTCTGCCACCTGCAACTTGCCAACTACAGATGTTCGGCGCAAAGTCATTTGACATTTGCTTTTTTCAATTTTCTTTCCTGCTTTGTTTCTTTCTTTCCTTTTTGTTTATTTTGTTTATCGTAAAAATGTTTTTTGTTCTTGATTTTCGTTATCGTTATTTTCTTTCTATTTTTTATCTTTTCTATCTTTTTTTTATCTTATATATTTTTTTAAATTGTCTGTTTATTCCTCATGTTCTTTATTTGTTTAAACGTATCATTATCATTGTTGTTGCTGCTGTTATTTTGATCATTATCATTATGATGATTATCGTTATCATTATTATTATCTTAATTGTTGTTATCATCATCAATTATCATCATTATCATCTTCATTATTTTTATTGTCATCATCATCATTATCATTAGCTTTTTATTGTTATTTTTGTTATTTCCATTTTGTTGCTGCTGCCATTTCCTTATTAGATCATCTCTTGCAGATATTTTTTTCTTTGTCTGTGTGTGTAATTGCAACCTTACATCGTTTTGCCATGATACAAAGCTTTCTTATGTTATCATATTTTTCTTTTTCCTGTTCCTTCTCTTGTTTCTTCTCTCCTTCCTCCTTCTCCTACTCCTTTTTTCCTTGTTTTCAACTCTCGTTATTTATTATTATGATTATTGTTATCTTTGTTGCCTTTGTTGCTTTTACTATCACTAACATTAGTATCATCAACTATATTATTAGCATTATCAGTATCATTATTATCATAATCATTTTTATAATCATTATTATCATAATCATTTTTATAATCATTATCATCATTATCATTCGTATTGTTATTATTACACTTCCTCCCCCTCTTCCTCCTGCAAATCCTTTTCCTACCCTTCCTCCCTCCCACATCATCTCAGTCCCTCCCTACCTCTCTCACTCCCTCCCTCCCTCCCTCCCTGCATCCGCCCTCCTCTCCACCCGTCCCTTCCTTCCCTCCCCCCCCTCCCTCCTCCTCTCCACCTGTCCCTTCCCCCCTCCATATCTCTTCTCCTCTCCCACCGTCCCCCCCATCCCTCCTCCTCTCCCCCCCGTCCCTCCTCCCCCCATCCCTCCTCCTCTCCACCCGCCCCTTCCTTCCCTTTCCCCCCCGTCCCTTCCTTCCCCTCCCCCTCCCCCCTCCCCTATGCTTCCTCCCCATACTCAAGTAAGACAAAATGAACATGGATGACCCACTGTATTTCCCTTGTTCAACAGCGAGTTAACAAGCGTTACAGCTGCCATTGAACAGGTGCAGGAGAGGAGGGGGAGGGGGAGGGGGAGGAGAGAGGGCGAGATGAAGAGGGGAAGTGGTAGGGGAAGGGAAGGAGGAGGTAAAAGAGGGTAGGGGATAAATACAGGGGGAGAATTGATGAGGGGAGGAGATAGATAGAAAGGAGGAATGTAGGGGATAGGGAGGGGAAAGAGAGAGAGGATAAGATAGATAGATAGACATAGATAGAGATAGAGAAGAGAGAGAGAGAGAGAGGAGGCAGGGAAAGAGAAGAAGGGAGAAGGAGGTGATAACAGTAGAAATAAAACACAGAAGAAGGGAGTAAGCTAGCAACAGGGAGGAAGGGAGAGAGGGAGAGGGTACTGAGAAGGGAAGAAAAGGGGGGAAGGGGGGTGGGGGGAAGGGCAGAGTGTTTAGCAAGCGCATTTGTTCTTGTTATCTTGTAGCCAGAACGATAAACGAAGCTGCTTCAGGATATTCGATACGGGAGTCAGATGTACTGAGGAGGGGGTGTCAGTGCTGTGGAGGGGGAGGGGGAGGGGGGGCAGGTCAGTGCTGTGGAAGGGGTGAGGGGGCAGGGGGAGGGGGTCAATGCTGTAGAAGGAGGAGGAGGGGAGAGGTCAAAAGGGGCAGAAGAGGGGAGGAAAATAAAGAGAGAGAGAGAGAGAGAGAGAGAGAGAGAGAGAGAGAGAGAGAGAGAGAGAGAAAGAGAGGGAGAGAGAGAGAGAGAGAGAGAGAGAGAGAGAGAGAGAGAGAGAGAGAGAGAGAGAGTAAAAGATAGAAAGAAAAGGACGGATAGAAAGAAGAATGAAAGAAAAGGAAAAGAAAACAAAGAAGAAAACGCAGTATAAAAATAAAAGAGAAAAATGAGAAACAGATAAAGAAGCAAATAAAACATAAACAGAAGTTGAAAGACAGAATAGAATAAACCCTCACATTAAAACGAAACTAACTGGGCGCCCAGTCTTTTGATCGAACCATAACCACTTAAATCAGTAATTATAACTATAACTCAACACAAGATCCGACTTTCAGAACTGAGAGAAACCCGCACATTCACAGAGCTAAAAATACATGTTTTTTTTTTCTTTCTTTTTTTTTCTTCTTCCACCTTTTTTTTTTACTTCAATGTGGGCGTAATTCCTTATAAGACCAGAGTTGCATATGGGTGAATGTTGCAGAATGTTGCGATGGAAAATCTTTACTATTAACGGAAGAACATGAAAAGGCTTTATTATGAATATGTATATGTGTATGTAGGTATATAGGTACATAAGTGGATAAATAGATATTAAAGTAGATATAGATATAAAGATGGATATGAATGCGGAGAGACAGACACAGAGACAGACAAAGAAACACATACTTATTAAACATAGTGCTTCTGTACCTCTAAGTGACAGGAAGAAGACGGAAACAAGGAGAGGGGGGGAGAGGGTATACTCCCCCCACCCCCTCCCCCCATCCTCACTCTCCCTCCACCACACACACTCCCTATCCCCTTCCTCTCCCCCTCCCCTCCCTTCCCCCAACTGCCCTTCTCTCTCCACCACCCCCACCCGACCCTCCTCCTCTCCCCTCGTCTCCCCTCCCTCAACCCCCTCTCTCCACCACCCCCACCCCATCCCCCTTCCTCTCCCCCTCCTCTCCCCTCCCCCAACTCCCCCTCTTTCTCCACCACACACACCCCATCCCCTTCCTCTCCCCCATCCTTCAACCCCCCCACCGCCCCCACCCTCACCCCGCCTCTTCCTGCTGTTCCGTCTCTCCCCTGCTTCCTGTGAGGTACAAAATGGGGGTTTTGAGGTTTGGGGAAGTGGGGGGGAAGGGGGGGAGGGTGGTGCTCTAACATGGCCCGGGGTTGTGGCTTCTGCGTGTTGTGTTTTAGTGTCTCTTGAAGATTTTTGTTATATTTTGTTTTATTATTTCATTTTTTCTTATCTTATATTATTTTTTCATTCATTTTTCTTTACCATTTATTTATTCATTGATTTATCTATTTTTCGTTTGGTGTCACTCGTACAAATATTAGTCTACCATTGTTGTTATTTTCATTTGTATCTTTGTTATCTTATTATTAATATGTACTGTTAACATGTTTTGCTTTTTTTGTAATTGTCTTCTATTTTTCCACACTTTCTTCTTTTTTTTCCATCCCTCTTTTTCAAACCCGTTTTTATATCTTGTTTCCTTCCCTCGTCTTGCTCCTCTCTTTATATCTCTTCTTTACTCCTTCTTGTTCTCTCCCTCATCATTCTCCTATTTTCTCTCCCTATTCTATTTTTCCTTCTTGCCATCAATTTTCCTCTCTTTTACTTCTCCCTTGTTTACTCTTCCTTTTTTCTGCCTTATTCTTCTCCTTCGTCCTCCTATTTCTTCTTTCTCATCCTCTCAGTTCTATCCTTTTTCTTTCATTTTCCTGTGTCTTCTCTATTTTTTTCTATTAGTTTATTCTCTTCTCTTTCTCTCCTCTCCGACGCCCTTCACTTCCTCGTCTTCCTCTATCCTCTTTTTTATTCTCTCCCTTCTTTCTTTTTCTTTTCTTTTCCTCCACCTTCTCTCTTTCTCTCTTATTTTCTTTTTTTCCCTTTCTCCTCCTTCGACCCCTTTTCATTTCCCCTTCCCTCTTTCTCTCTATCGTCTTCCTTCTTTTTTTTCCGTTTGTCCCTTTCCTTCTTCCTCTTTTCTTTCACTTTGTTCTTTGCCCTCTTTCTAGGCCTTCTACTTCCACCTTCCTCATCCCCGTTCACCTGCTTCTTATTTCTCTTCCTGCTTTTCTTATATCTCATTCCTTCGTTCTCCCTCATTCCCTCCCTCCTTCCTCTTTCTCTCCCTCTTTACTTCCCTCCCTACTCTTTCTCTCCTTGTTTCCCTCGCTCCCTACTCTTTATCTCCCTCTTTCCCTCCCTCCTCATTCTCTCTCTCTCCCCGCTTTCCCTCCCTCCCTCCTCATTCTCTCCCTCTGCCATCGCCACCCCATTTTCCCTCCTTTCCCCTCTTTCCCCTCCCCGCTCCCCTTTCCACCCCTTTCTTCTCCCTCCTCCTCTTCATTCCTTCCCTCCCTCTGCCCTCGCCCCCTTTCCCTCTTCCTCCCCTTCCACCCCCCATTTCCCTCTTCTCCCCCCCCTTTTCCTCCCCCTCCTTTCCTCTTGTACATGCACCCGCTTCGGGATCATGTGGTGAGCTGATCCCCGTTGATGGAAACGGCTTCGCAACAGACGCCCACTTAATTAAATGATAACAGATGACCGACGAACAACCCCCCTCCCACCCCTCTTCCTCCTCTTCCTCCTTCCATTCTCCTTCCCTTCTTCTACCGTTCGTCTTTCTATATCTCCTCTCTTTCATTTACGATATGTATTGATATATCCTCCTTCTTCTCTTCTTCTAATTCTTCTTTCTTCCCTTCTCCTACCGTTCCTCCTTCTATGCCTCCTTCTCCCTTTCCCTGAAACTTACCTCACCCCTTTCCTCCTCCCTTCAACCCCTTTCTCCTTACCCTCGTCCCCTCCCCTCAACTCTCTTTCTCCTTACCCTCCCCCCTCCCCTCAATTCCTCCCCCCCCCCCCGCCCCCCATCCTCTCTCCTCGTGGGGTGAAACTGCAAGCCATCCTAATGAGGGCTGTCATAAGGGGAGGGGTGGGAGAGGGAGGAAGAGGGAGGGAGGAGGGAAAGGACAGGGGAGGGAGGGAAGAAGAGGGAGGAGAGAAGGAGATGGAAAGGGGAGGGAGGGAGATAGGGAGGGGATGAAGAGGAAAGAAGAGGGAGAAGAAATGGGGAGGGAAGGAGGGTAGGAGGGGGTGAAAAAGGGAGAAGAAAGAAAGGAAAAGGAGAAGGAGAAAGAGAGGACAGCGAGGGAAGGGAGGGGAAGGAGGAGAAGGGAGGAGGAGAGGGGGACGAATTTGAGTTATGATTGAGAGAAGGGAGGGATAGGGAGGGGAGATAGGGAGGGGGTAGGTGAAGGGAAGGGAGGGGAGATAGGAAGGGGGTAGGTGAGGGGAAGGGAGGGAAGAGAGTGTAACAAAATTAGTGAATAGGAGGAGGAGGGAGAGAGAGAGAGAGAGAGGGAGAGAGAGAGAGAGAGAAAGAGAGAGAGAGAGAGAGAGAGAGAGAGAGAGAGAGAGAGAGAGAGAGAGAGAGAGAGAGAGAGAGAGAGAGAGAGAGAGAAGAGAGAGAGAGAGAGAGAGAGAGAGAGAGAGAGAGAGAGAGAGAGAGAGAGAGAGAGAGAGAGAGAGAGAGAGAGAGAGAGAGAGAGAGAAAAGAGAGAAAGACTGACACTGAAAAAAATGAAAAGAAAAACATCAACAGAATTCAATTCCTCCACCCATACCCCCACCCCACCCACCCCTTCAAACACTCCCCCAAACCCCCAAAAAGTAAACAAACAAAACAAAACACAACCCCAACCAACTCACAAGCAACACAACCTTCCCTCTAATTCTCCTTTACCACCACCACCCTCCTCCCCCCACCCTTCACCACCCCCCACCTTACCCGCGACTCATTGACTCACTTACTCATTCATTCACCGATTCGCTGCTGAGATTTATGAGGGGAAATTAAGGACAGAACCACCGAGGCTAAGACACAGACAGGGAAATGCTGAGTCACTGGGGGGAGGGGGGTGGGTGAGTGGCATTCCTCTTTGGTGTCTGTTGTAGTGGTATGGTAGTTGATATTGTTGTTATTGATATAATTATTATTATTATCTTTGTTATTATTGCTATCATTATCATTATTATCATTACTATCATCTTTATCATCTCATTATCATTAAACTTTTTTTTCATTATTGCCATTATCTTTATCATTGTTATCATCATCATCTCATCATCTTTCATACTATCTTTGTCATTATTATTATCCCCACTGCTAAGTCATTGTTACCTTAAATGCCCACTATGCTGATAAGAATTATGATAACAATAATGACAATAGCAACAATGATAATAATCATAACTATCATTATCAGAATAGCAGTAATAATTATCATCATTACTGTTACTGTCATCATTATTATCATTATTAGTATTTCGTTATCATTATTGTTATCATTATTACTTTTAACCATAATCGCTTTAGTCATCACTGTCATTATTATTGCAATTGTTGCGATTGTTATCATTACTCTTATCATTATCATATTTATTATCATCATTGTTGCTTCCCTTGCTCTTTTTTATTCTTATTATTATCATCATTATGATTTTTATAGCTATGATTACTATTATTTTTATTATCATTTTTGCTATTATTGGTTTATTATTATCATTATTATTATTACTATTACTTTTTGATCACCCCTGAAATTATTGATATCATTATAACTAACATTATTATAATTATTACTCTTATTATCACTATTAGCAATAGTTGAAGAGGTAGGAAGGTTATCATTGTACTATTTTTCGACCATCTTTTTTTTCTTTTCTTTTCTTTTACTTGTTTCGGGTTCTTTTTTCCCTTCTCATATATCTTATCAAAGTTCCTCCCCCTTTTCCCCTTTGCCGGCTGCACGCACCTCCACCCCCACCCCCACCCCCTTCTCCCCTTAATCCCCTCCTCTCCTCAACCTCATCCTCCCCCTCCCCGTCCCCCTCACTCGTCCCACTTTTCCCTTTCACTTATTTCCATCTCCCTCACCCCTTCGCCTTCTCTTCTCTCCATCCCCTTCACCCCTTCCCTCAACCCTTCTCTTTCCCTTCTCCTTCCCTCCTCTCGATCCTCTTCTTTTTTCCCCTTTCTCCATCCCTCTCACCCGGAACCCTTCCCTTCCTCCCCTCACCCCTCTCACCTCCTCCCATTACCCCTCGCACCTCCTCCCCTTCACCCCTTCCCTCCTCTCACCTCCTCCCTCACCCCTTAACCCTATTCCTTTACTCTCCTCACCCTTCTCCTTCCATCCTCCTCATCTCCCTCTCCCTCATCCCTTCACTCCTTCTCCTTCCATTCTCACCATCTCCTCACCCCTTCACCCCATCACCTCCCTCCCCATCTCTCTTACCCCTTAACTCTATTCCTTTCCTCCCCTTCACCCCTCGCACATCCTCTCCTCACCCCTAACCCCATTACCTCCCTCCTCCCTCCTTCACCCCCATTCCCTCCCTCCCTTCACCCCTCCACCCTTCGCCCCTCCTCTCCTCACCACCTTCCCCCCTCTCACCCCCTCCCCTCCCCCCTTCCCCCACCGCCCTATGCGTGTGTACATCGTTTTTGTGATCAATGCCGTCCTAATTGTGAAGGCGCAGCATATTTATGGTCTTCTTTTTTCCCCTCTTTTTTCCCCTTGATATATGGAACGACGAGGAGAGAGAGAGAGAGATCAGTGCCTTCACTAAGGGCCATGCGACTATCGTGACGTGACGTGATTTCCGACCTTAAAGGGTGTTCTCCGGAGGCACCCTCATGATGTGGCTCTTCGGGTATGTGGTATGCCTGATGATTTACGCTCATCCGGCCTTCTTCATTGCTTGGAGAAAACGCATGGGAGACTTTAGACCTATAAATATACTTGGGTCTTTCCATGCTGTTTTCTCTTCTTTCTGTTTCTGTTTCTTCTCCTACTTTTTTGTTGTTGTTGTTGTCTTTTTTGTTTACTTAGGTCTGTTTGACTTTTTTTTTTTTTTTTTTTTTTTGTTTAAGTGCCCTTGCCCCTCTGTCGCTTTCCAGTTATCTATCTGTGTCTGACTATTTCTTTCTCTCTCTCTCTCTTTCTCTCTCTCTTCATTTCTCGATCTAATCTATATATCTATCTATCTATCTCTGTGTCCCCATTCTTTCTTTTTCTTTCTCTATGACTTTCTCCCTATGTGGGAATCCCTCCCTCTGTCTCTCTCTCTCTCTCTCTCTCTCTCTCTCTCTCTCTCTCTCTCTCTCTCTCTCTCTCTCTCTCTCTCTCTCTCTCTCTCACACACACACCCACACACACACACACACACACACACACACACACACACACACACACACACACACACATACACACACGCACACACACAAACCCTCTCTCTCCCCCCACACACACACGTACACAACCCCCCCCCCCCACACACACACGTACACAACCCCCCCATCACCACCACCACACACACACTTCCTTTCTCTCTCCCCCCGCACGCACTCTCAAACATCTGTGGCACATTAACCTTACCCATGGGTGGACCTGAAGACAAGTATTTGATCTCTTGCAACTTCTTGCAACCTCTGGACCGCTTTGATGCATAAGGAGTATTTGCCAGAGACATTCATGGCCCCTTTTTGAAAAATATGCATACGTAAATGGCGCATAGAATGTTTGGTGTTTAATGAATATGGATACCTTTTTTCTGCTGGATAGGGGGGGAGGGGAAGGGGCGGGGGGGGGGTATATAGTGAGGAGGGAGGGGAGCAGAGGGGAGGGGAGAGATAGGAGGGGAGTGAGGAGATAGGGGGAGAGGAAAAGAGAAGGGGGAGAGAAAAGAATGAGGGGAGATGAGGAAGGAAGAGGAAACGGAAGGGAGGAAAGAGAAGAGAGGGAGGGGAGAGAAGGAGGAGGGCCGAAACAGACGGAGAAAAGGAGGGAAAGGAGATGGATGTAAGGAATGAAGAGGGGAGGAAAATTATTAACATAAAGCAGAGAAACATAGGAAGGGAAGAGAAGGAAAAAGAGAAAAGGAGGAAGAAAGAGGAAAAGGACCGACACAGACAGAAATGCAGAAAAAAGGAAGGAAAGGAGAGGGATGTACGAGAAGAAAAGCTAAGGAGAATCAAAAATATAAAGCAGAGAAAGACCAAAAATAGAAAAAAAAGACAAAAGAGAAAGCGAAGAAAAGAGAGAGAGAAAGAAAAGCTAAGGAGAATCATAAATATAAAGCAGATAAAGACAAAAAAAGATGAAAAGAGAAAGCGAAGAAAAGAGAGAGAGAGAAAAAAAAGGAGGAGAAAAAGCAGTGATATGGCATCCTATAACACAAGACATTGTTGGGCCAATAGAGTGCCGGGCGGGGAATAAACCACAGTATGGCGGGGTGAGAGAGAGTGGGTAAAAAGTTGCATTATCAATGGTTTCCTTCTTCCCTCCTTCGTTTGTATAGCCTTGATTTCTTATACAGCCTTAAAGAGGTGGAACGGTTTTTCTTATCTATTTGCCCTATCGCTGCCTCTCTCTCTCTCTCTCTCTCGTGTGTGTGTGTGTGTTTTGTGTGTGTGTGTGTGTGTGTGCGTGTATGTATGTGTGCGTTTTGTTTTCTCTCTCTGTCTCTGTCTCTGTCTGTCTGTCTGTCTCTCTCTCTCATTCTCTCTCTCTCCCTCCCTCCCTCCCTCCCTCCCCCTTCTCCCTCCCTCCCTCCCTCCCTTCCTCCCTCTTTCCTTCCTTCTCCTCCCTCCCTCCCTCCTTCCTTCCTTCTCCCTCCCTCCCCCTCCATCTTTCCTAAATACATATGCGATACTTTATATACTATTTCTTCCATTATTAACTTCACTAATCACCCATTTCCTCCACAAAGCAAGGGAGAAGGAACACGATGTCCATTTAAAAAGCAAAGTCATTATCATTATTTTCCCTCTCTCTCTCTCTCTCTCTCTCTCTCTCTCTCTCTCTCTCTCTCTCTCTTTCTCTCTCTCTCTCTCTCTCTCTCTCTCTCTCTCTCTCTCTCTCTCTCTCTCTCTTTCTCTCTCTCTATATCTCTCTCTCTGTCTGTCTGTCTGCCTGTAGTTCTCTCTTTCTCTCTCTCTCTCTCTCTTTCTTTCTGCCTCGTTCTTGCTCTCACTCTCTTCCTCGCTATCTCTCTCTCTCTCTCTCTCTCTCTCTCTCTCTCTCTCTCTCTCTCTCTCTCTCTCTCTCTCTCTCTCTCTCTCTCTCTCTCTCTCTCTCTCTCTCTCTCTCTCTCTCGCTCTCTCTCTCTCTCTCTCTCTCTCTCTCTCTCTCTCTCTCTCTCCCTCTCTCTTTCTCTCTCTCTCTCTCTCTCTCTCTCTCTCTCTCTCTCTCTCTCTCTCTCTCTCTCTCTCTCTCTCTCTCTCTCTCTCTCTCTTTTGCTAAGAATTATTGCAATCATCATTAGCGTCTATTTCCAAGGAAACATTAAGAAAATTGAGGAAATCAGGAAAGGAAGGAAAGATGAGAAGAACCTTAAAGAAAATTGGAAGAACTCAAAAAAAAAAAAAAATGGATAGGTAAATAAAATAAATATGAATAATAATAAATGAATAATAACATACAATAAAATACATTAAAACAAGATTTTAAAAAAGAAGAAAAAAGAAAAACAAGAAAACGGAAACAATAATCACTTTCGAAAGACCACTTAACAACGCCATCTATGAATGATACGACGCATAATGAAGTCAGACTCTATGGATATCAAGTGTTGAATTATACCCGACACACGAGGCAACCGGGATGACGGGGACATATCGAGAGGCGGTTGGTGTGGAGTCGCTTTCCTAAATATACATCTGCGAGGTATATTCGTCTGTTTGTTTGTTTGTATGTTTTTTGCTTTCTCTCTATTTTTATTATTATTATTATTATTATTATTTTTTTTTTTTGCGTTCTCTTTATTTTTTTCGCTTTTAATTTCGTTCTCTCTCTCTCTCTCTCTCTCTCTCTCTCTCTCTCTCTCTCTCTCTCTCTCTCTCTCTCTCTCTCTCTCTCTCTCTCTCTCTCTCTCTCCCTTTCTATCTCTCATCCCAACACTATTTATGTGTCCGCCCATTTTTCCGGGGGGGGGGGCAAGACAAATATACGCAAAGGAAGATTCGAGACATAGCAAGAAAAGAGAATTCAAAAAACCCTATTTTTTCTTTTCTTGTTTTTTTTTACTTCTTAACATTTCTTTTTCTTTTCTTCTCTTTTTACTTCTTTACATTTCTTTTCTTTTCTTCCCTTTTTCCTTCTTAACATTTTTTCTTCTTTTCTTCTCTTTTTACTTCTTAACATTTTTTTTCTTCTTTTCTTCTCTTTTTATTTAACATTTTTTTTAACTACCATTTTTCTGACGTAACTTATGAGATGCAATGACAATCAAAGTGATAACACTACTGCTGAAGGTTTCTGCGTGACGTAAAGGGGGATACTGTGACAAAGCATATACGGCAGCCACTGACAGATATGTGACAGTGACAGCGAGAGTGACAAGACAGTGACAGTACGTATTGATGGACATGTGACAGTAGAGAGTGACAGGTACGATGCAAATCCTGAGTCATAGTCATCATTAGTATTAATAAAAGCTCTTAGATCTATATTAGTATCTGTGTCTATACCTGTATGTCTACCTGGCTAATTAACTATCTGTTTATCTATCTGTGAGGAAAGGTATTAGTCAATCTATCGCATTATATCGTGGATTTGGTACGCGTGTTAATGTACGAATATATTTCATGCGTTCACTGAAATATGATTTTTTTGAGATATCTATCTATTCATGAATATGTATATGTGAGTGAGTGTGTGTGTGTGTGTGTGTGTGTGTGTGTGTGTGTGTGTGTGTGTGTGTGTGTGTGTGTGTGTGTGTGTGTGTGTGTGTGTGTGTGCCTATATGTGTAGAATCTCTTCTTCCACAAGAGGTTAATAAAAATAAGAAATTAACGAACATAATTAAGTCATTTCATTCACAATAAATAAATAAATGAAGATAAAATGAACAACTAAGAAATAAAAACAACAACAACGACAACAAACTAACTCCATAACATAAATAAAACGTCATATTCACAAAGATGTTCCTCAACTTATGCTGGCGATGATGTGTGACAGATTGGCGATGCCACGTGACACTGACAAACAAGCGAAGGAAAGAAAAATGAAAACAAACACACGGACAAACACACATCGTTTGTTGATTCTTTGGCTTGTGTACATCAAGACTCCGAGTGTTGCAATACAAGCAAGATGCAACACAGGCAAGACAGGCTAAATGAGGAGAGAGGGAGAATAGACAGACAGAGGAGGAGGGGGAGAAGGAGGGAAATGGGGGGGAGGAAGGAGGGAGGGAGGGAGGGAAGGAGAGGGAGGGAGGGAGGGAAGAAGGGAGGGAAGGAAGGAGGGAGGAAGATAGAGATAGATAGAAAGAAAGAAAGAGAGAGAAAGATTAAAAAAAAAAAAAAAAAAAAAAAAAAGAGAGACAGGGAGAAGAAGGGAGGGAGAGAGGCAAAGATATATAAAGAGAAATAAATGAAAGAAAGAAAAAAGACACATAATCTCACACACCCTCCCACCCATCCTCAATCATCCCCCTAACCCCACACCCCCATCCCCACCCCTCTCCCTCCCCCTCCCCCCAACCCCTTATCAGGACAGAAGGTGATCAAACCCAACGATAACACTAACCCACGAAACGATGACAGCGATAATTGTTGTAGATTGAGGGCGATCAGTATGATAATGCGCTAAATAATGTGTGTAAATAGGTGCTAAATGGTGTAATTACAAGAGAAAAAGAGAGCCTGGGTGGACATTGTAATTGTTAGGTAATTGCAAGGAACAACATTTTTTTTTCTATCTTTTTTTTTTTACTCCTTCCTTCTGTCTCCTTCTGTTTCTGTCTAGTTATCTGTTTGTTTGTTTATCTCTCTTTTGGTTTATCTATCAGTTTTTGTAGTTGCAGATATCTATTTGTTTGTTTTATACTCTCTCATTTTATTTCTCTCTCTCTCTCTCTCTCTCTCTCTCTCTCTCTCTCTCTCTCTCTCTCTCTCTCTCTCTCTCTCTCTCTCTCTCTCTCTCTCTCTCTCTCTCTCTCTCTCTCTCTCTATACCTCCCTTATTCTTAAGAGTAAAAAGAAAACCAAACAAGCAAACAAAACAAGATGATAAACTGAAAAATAGGACGAATGAAAATAAACACACCTGCAAGTAATAAAAAAAATAATATAGAAATTTACACTTTGCCATAAATATATCAATTGCGATTGTTTATGGCTTTTATTTACTCACTATTGTAATCTTTTTACCCACCGACTCAAAGCACATTCATTTACATATTCATCTTGCCTATACATCATTCACTCAGCATGACGAGTGTATGTACGAAGCATAGTGTAGCGAGGGAACGAAAGGGACACGGGGAAGGGGTAGGGGGACAGTGGCAGGGGAAGGGGGGAGGGAGAAGAGGGGAGGGAAAGGGGGAGGGAAGGGGGGACAGTGGCAGGGGAAGAGGAGAGAAGGGAAGGGAAAAGGAGGGAAAGGGGATGGGAGAAGCGGGAGGAGTAGGGGGAAAGGGGGAAGGGGGAAGGGGGGAAGAGGTGGGGAGGAGGGAAAGGGGATGGGAGAAGGGGGAGGGAAGGGGGAAAGGGAAAGGGGGGAAGGGAGGGGGGAGGGAATGGGAAGGGGCTGGATGGTAGGAAGGAGGGAAGGGGGAGGAAAGGGGGCTGGGAAAAAGGGGAGGGAAGGGAGTGGGAGAAGAATTGAGGGAAGGGGGCTAGAGGAAAGGGGGAAAGGGAAGGGGAGAAGGAGAGAAGGGCAGGAAGGGTGATAGGGGGAAGTGGGGAGGCAAGGGGAAAGGGGGAGGGAAGGAGAAAAGGTGGCGGGTAGGGGGAATAGGTTGAGTGATGGGGGATAAGGATAGGGGGCAGGAGAAGGGAGAAGGGAAGGGGGCCAATTACAGGGGACGGTGGAAGGGATAGGGGCAGGGAGGAGGTGAAAGGGGAAGGGGGGAGGGAAAGTAAGGGGAGTGGTACGTTTGACGGAGCCCAGGGCTGATTTAGAAAGCTCACGGCTGTCGCAAGGTACGCCATAACATTCTAAATGCAGGGGTTTGTAATGTACCTGGGTAAGGGGTGGCAGCATGGGGTCAGGGGGTAGAGCGTGAGAGGTGAAGAAGATTCTTGGTGGGTGGGCGGGGGTGGGCGTGGGGGTGGAGAGATATTGATGGGGTGTGGGGTAGTGTGTGTGTGTGGGGGGCGGGTTAGGGGTGAAGGGGTGAGAGAGAGGGTAGGTGAGGGGGGAGGAGGTGGGCGGGGGGAGATCGTGGTGAGAGGGGGAGGGATTTAAAGGAGGGCGGGGCCTAAGAGGGAGAGGAGGGGAGATAGGAGGTTAGGGTGAGGGGAGATAGAGGAGAGAGGGATAAAAGAGAGGTAAAGAGAGAAGAGGTAGAGAGAGATTACAAAAAGTAAAGAGAAAGAAGTGGAATTAAGGGAAGTGAAGGTCTCAAGGACATAAGAGGGAAGGGGAGGAGAGAGAAAAAAAAAACAAGAGAAAGGGAGAAAGAAAAATTTGCAGAGAAGGTAGGCTTGACGGAAAAGGAAGGGGGGGGGGGAGAAGTTACCAAAGAGTGCAAATAAAGAGGGGTGTGAGAGGGGGAGGGGGAGGGGGGAGGCGGAAGGTTAAAAGTTCATGAGAAGAAAATTATTATCTGGTAAAAGGAACATATTTTACTTTATCTTTGTTGGTCTTTTTATGCTCCTATTGTTGTTTGTTGTTTGTTGTTGTTGTTGCTGTTGTTAACCTGCTGTAAATGAAATTATGTTTCATCTCTATTCTTCTATTTATCCAGTTTCCTCTATTTCTTCTGCTTTTTTGTCTCTCCCTTCTCTCTCTCTCTCTCTCTCTTTCTCTCTCTCTCTTTCTCTCTCTCTCTCTCTCTCTCTCTCTCTCTCTCTCTCTCTCTCTCTCTCTCTCTCTCTCTCTCTCTCTCTCTCTCTCTCTCTCTCTCTAAGACACACACGCGCACACACACACACACACACACACACACACACACACACACACACACACACACACACACACACACACACACACACACACACACACACACACACACGCACACACACACACGCACGCACGAATAGATACAAACACACACATGTACAAATATGCACATATATCTAATGAAGCAATTAGACTATACCGTACATTAATTATGGAATAAACGTGAATAATGAATATATAAATACATTAACAAAAACTAGGAGGATAGAGAGTTTTAATGGTGTGTATGTGTATGTACATGTGCACGTGTGTGTGTGTGTGTGCATATGTGTGTGTATGTGTGGTGTGCATGTGTGTGTGTCTGTGTGTGTGTGTGTGGTGTGTGTGTGTGTGTGTGTGTGTGTGTGTGTGTGTGTGTGGTGTGCGTGCGTGTGTGTGTGTGTGTGTGCGTGTGTGTGTGTGCGTGCGTGCGTGCGTGCGTGTGTGTGTGTGTGTGTGTGTGTGTGTCCGATTCTATACATCTATATATAGCGACCTATTCTCAACACATCTGTCCAATGACACACCTGTACCTACCTCCCCCCACCCCCCCTACAGAAATAAAACCAAAAGAAAAAAAAACAGAAATCTAAATAAAGTAAAAAATAGATAAAATAAAATAAATAAATAAAAAGAGTAAAAAGACCTCAAAATCCATTCAAAATCAAAGCCGTGATTGGAACGATTGGAACGAACCAGTTTTGTTGATAAGTTTGCTAAACATTTATCAGAACTCTTCGCGAGGTGTCCGTTGAAGGGCTTAGACGAAGGCAGACGAACCGACAAACATAGTGAAATGATTTTTTGTATATCTATTCATTTATCCATTTTAATTGTTTGTTTATCTATCCATTTTTATTTTTATTTTTGTTTATCTATTTTAATCTTTATTTTTATTTGTCTATCTTTATTTTCATTTATCTATCTTTATTTCTATTTATGTTTTCATTTTCACTCTAATTTGTCTATTTTAATTTTCATTTTTATCTATCTATTTTTATCTTTATTTCTACCTATTTACTTTTATCTTTATATTTATTCATTTATTTTTAGTCTTATCTTTATGTATCTATTTTATTTTATTCTTAATTTTTATTAATTTTTTAAATCTTTTTTTTAAGTGGGAATCTGGCTTTGATAACGTTTCGATAAGACGCGATTAAAGCGTGTTAGGTATGGATTTAATCTAGGGAATTCATGGGTATATTTTGACTGATGGGATAGCCATGTAGATTAACTTCTAGAAAAAAAAAAAAGATTGAATGATAAACGGATAGGAAAAGAAAGAGACTAGATAGATTGATTGATAAATAGTAGGAAAGTAAATTAGTCGATAGATTGACAGGCAGATATATTCAGATATAGGTAGACATGTGCTGAGTGATGAATAGTAATGGAGAGTGGTAGGTAATTACACATAGTTATGTAGCATAAAATGAATAAACACGGTTATAGATGTACACTAGTAAATAAACACAATTATGAAAAGCAGATGTTCGGAAAAAAAATTATTTGAATAAATGAATAAATGAATAATAACCGATAATCATAAACAAACCACGAATGATAACATCTGATAATGCTAAACAAACAATAAACGATAACAACTTTAATGATAAACCAACAAATTCGAGTGACTTCGCCCCAACCCGGCCCCATTTAAGGCCTCCATGTCGCGGGGCAGAAGCGGCTCCTGCGGTATTCATCAGGTGCATTAAGTCTGTGGGGCCGCGATGTTGTAATTTGTCGCCGGTTGTTAGCAAGGTCGGCTGTGGCAGAATGGATTGCATCGGGCGAGGGGCGCGCCGACGTCACTCTGCAATATTTGCATCCTTAAAGTGACACACACATCCACGGCACGGAGGCGTACGTATTTATAGATACACGCGCTAGGAAGTCAAGCGTACACGCGCGCGCACGCACAAACATAAGCACACACACGCACACAACAAACACACACACACGCACACACACACACGCACACACACACAGAGAGAGAGAGAGAGAGAGAGAGAGAGAGAGAGAGAGAGAGAGAGAGAGAGAGAGAGAGAGAGAGAGAGAGAGAGAGAGAGAGAGAGAGAGAGAAAGAGAGATAGAGCCAAGCATACGCAGCCAAACGTAAACACCCCCCCTCCCCCTCCCCCCACCTGACGAAACCTCTTCACAACCGACCTATCAAATCCTTCTCCAGCGCTTCTACGAGACGCCGGGAACCTCATCGTATTAAAATAAACGGTAGAAAACAGTACACAACCTCTCAGCCGACGCCGCTCCGAGCCTGACCTGGTCTGGCACCGCCTCGCCAAGCAAACACGGTATGACGTCACGGCGGAGGGGGCGTGGCCACGTCACGCTCGGCGCACACTGATTGGTCGAGAGCAGCCAGTGGCAGCGTGTAATTTATGACTGTTAGACATTTTGATGGATCTGTCCAATAATGTATTCGAGCTGTGACTTTTTTATTGCTCTCTTACCAGTAAATGATGTACACGAGAGGTCGGGGATAGTTTTCTTTGCTCGCACGTGGAGGACTCGAGGAATCGCCCCCCCCAACCCCTAACCCCCACCCTCTCTACCCCTCTCCCCTCCCATGTATAGTTGCGAAAGATTTCTTCTCAGTTTAAACAAATTTTGAGAGGAGAGAGTACGCCTTTTCTTATTTTCATTGTTTTTGTTGTTATTATTTAATTATTTATGATCATTTAATTTCTTATGATCATTGTTGTTGTTGTTGTTGTTATTTTCTCATTTGCATTTACACATCATACTGATTTACGTTTTTTTTTTTTTTTTTTTTTTTTTACTAATTACATTGTCTTTATTTTACATCCCCGAAGATAATGCTAATATAACATCATACACCTAGTGATAGTGAAAATAATATTCATGAAAATGTATCCGTAGAGAAAATATAAAACTGGAGTAAACAGCAGACAGTAATACATATTGTTATTGTGTTATTTCATTGCTGTTGCTATTACTTTATAGTGATAAAGAAAATAATGATATTCATGAAAATGTGTCTTCGTAGAGAAAATATAAAACTGTGGAATGAATAGCTGACAGTAATGTATTTTGTTATTGTGTTATTTCATTGCTGTTGCTATTATTATATTCATTGTTGCGTTTGTTACCTGTTATCAATTTCATTCCGTTTATGGCAAGAACTAGCATAGTTATTATTGATATTTGCTATTATCAGGATTATCATCAGTATTTTTTTTTACGATTATTATCATTACTGATAGTATTGTCATGGTTGATATCAGTATTATTGTTAATAACATTTTTTTCATATCATTATTAGTATTATCGCTGTTGTTATTATTGTTATCATCATTAATATCATAAACTTTATAGTATTCATAGGCACTATGGTTATGGTTATCATAAGTGCGTCATCATTTTGTTGCTGTTATTATCATTATTATCTTCTTATTCCTAATTGTTATCAAGATCACATAAAACATATTATTAGTATCGTCACACACACAAAGCAATTAAACGAACAAGCAAATCTCGCAACTTCCTATTTTCAAAGACAACGACAAATACGTTAATAAAAGACTAGGAGGCAACTCACATGTGATTCTAAGAAATAGTTCGTGTTTGTGCCTGTGTGTGTGTGCGTGTGTGTGTGTGTGTGTGTGTGTGTGTGTGTGTGTGTGTGTGTGTGTGTGTGTGTGTGTGTGTGTGTGTGTGTGTCACAGATTTTCCTACAAATGTTAACCTGAGCGTGACGCGTGGTGACGTCATTTTATTAATGTTATTATTTTTTTATCATTATCATCGTCATTATCATTTCTATCATTATCATCATCATTATTATTTTTATCATTATCATCATCATTATTATTTTTATCATTATCGTCATCATTATCATTATAATCATTATCATTATCATTACCATTACTATTCCTATCATCAATCATTAATCACCATTATCCTCATCATCATCTTTATTGTCGTCGCTGTTGTCATTATCATAAAAAAAACACATCCTTGCACCTAATGTCTTTCTTTTCTAACAATCTTTTCCTATCAACTATTCCCTGCCATGATAGGAAGCAAAGGATATTGTTTGTTGACATCACTAACCTCACCTTTGTTTACATTGTTTACGGTGAGATTAACCCCAATTCAAGAGAGAAAAAAATAAAGAAAAATAGATAAAAAATAAGTAATTAAAGTAAATACATCAATAAATAATGAACAAATAAATAAATAAGACAAAAAAACAATAAAAAGTATTTTAAAAGTTTTAAGGTGAAGACCCATTTTGATGAAAAGTTAGACAAACAGCACATAAGAAGTAACAAAAGTAAATACATCAATAAATAATAAATAGATAAATAAATAAGACAAAAACAATAAAAGTATTTTAAAAGTTTTAAGGTGAAGACCCATTTTACTGAAGACAAGTTAGACAAAAAGCATATAGGAAGTAACAAAAGTAAATACATCAATAAATAACAAATAGATAAATAAATAAGACAAAAAAAAAACAATAAAAAGTATTTTAAAAGTTTTAAGGTGAAGATCCATTTTGCTGAAGACAAGTTAGACAAACAGCATATAAGAAGTAATAAAAGTAAATACATCAATAAATAATAAATAGATAAATAAATAAGACAAAGAAACAAACAATAAAAGTATTTTAAAACTTTTAAGATGAAGACCCATTTTGCTGAAGACAAGTTAGACAAAAAGCATATAAGAAGTAACAAAAGTAAATACATCAATAAATAATAAATAGATAAATGAATAAGATAAAAAACAATAAAAGTATTTTAAAACTTTTAAGGTGAAGACCCATTTTACTGAAGACAAGTTAGACAAAAAGCATATAGGAAGTAACAAAAGTAAATACATCAATAGATAATAAATAGATAAATAAATAAGACAAAAAAAAACAATAAAAAGTATTTTAAAACTTTTAAAGTGAAGACCCATTTTGCTGAAGACAAGTTAGACAAAAAGCATATAGGAAGTAACAAAAGTAAATACATCAATAAATAATAAATAGATAAATAAATAAGACAAAAAAACACAATAAAAGTATTTTAAAACTTTTAAGGTGAAGACCCATTTTGCTGAAGACAAGTTAGACAAACAGCACATAAATGTAGAACTAGTTCAATAAACTCCACATAAAACCTACAGAAGATAAAATAAGATATATAAATAAAAGATGAAAAAAGAGAGAGAAAGAAAGAGAGAAAGAGAGAGAGTCGAGACAAAAGAAAGAAAAAAAAAATGCGATGGCGTAGTTAGAGAAGCCATTGATAAAGAATAATTTGGAGAAAATTATGATATAAGTGACAGTAATGGTTCCTCGCGCATTATTAATATAATAAAATAGATAATATCAACAGAGAACATTGAGAAAGTCACAATACTGCATCCAAGTGAAGATATACTGTTGATAATTTGCGATAATGATGATAATAGTCTCAGGGATCATTATGATAAGGATAACAAGGTAACACGAGCAGCATGGAGGGTAGATTATGCTAATTCTTGAGTAACGGATTCATTTTCATTATGACTGTTCCTGTCATTTTACTGTCATTATCAAGGATATCATTATCGTCATTATCACTGTAGTTCGCGCCACTTTTCGGAACGCGCGGGAATATTTGATATTATTGTCGCTTAGGGCTCTCTCGCGATCATTCATCTCTCCTTTTGTTCGGTATTTTGTTTTTTGTTTTATTCTCTTTCTCTTGGTGTATTGTGTTTATACGTTTATTTTAATTTAATTTCATTAATTTACTCTTTCATTTCATTAATTTACTCTTTCATTTCATTAATTTACTCTTTCATTTCATTAATTTACTCTTTCATTTCATTAATTTACTCTTTCATTTCATTAATTTACTCTTTCATTCCATTAATTTACTCTTTCATTTAATTAATTCACTATCTCATTAATTCCTTTTATAATTTGTTTGCAAATAAAGATATGTAAAAACAAACATAGATATAAAACAACAAACGAAATGAAACACACAGCGAACCCCACCCAACAAAAAACAAGAAAACAAACAACCAAACAGAAAAAAAAGTGTATCACATAGATCGATGAATAAATAAAGAAGATAATCCAACTCAACTTTGGATAAGTGACTGCTTATCCCGCAAAAGTTTCGTCAAATTGAACTGTACCTCAAAGTTAGTTTGCTATTAATCTTACTTTTAGCAACTTTGAATACATTTATCTCCGCTTTCTATAACCCTGATGATGACTGATTGATTGTATGTGCATCTTGCCTTGATCCATGTACGTACGCTTACGCACATAGGCACACATGGAAGATTTAAAGTACATACAGAGGAAGAGAGGGAGGGAGGGAGAGTTAGGGAGGGATGGAGGGAGGGATGGAGGGAGGGAGAGAGAGGGAGAGGGGGAGAGAGGGAGAGGGAGAGAGGAGAGAAGAGAGAGAGAGAGAGAGAGAGAGAGAGAGAGGAGAGAGAGAAGAGAGAGAGAGAGAGAGAGAGAGAGAGAGAGAGAGAGAGAGAGAGAGCAGACACAAACAGACAGCCTACACAGACATACACACGAGCAGACAGGACCTTCCACACATACATACATGAAAGTAAATCACACGCACACACACACACACACACACACACACACACACACACACACACACACACACACACACACACACACACACACACACACCCTACTCACACAAAGTCGAGTCTTCACGCATTGCAAACCCTTTTAATTGCGCAGTTATCTTCTTCAATGTTGAGATTGGTTGAATAACCTCAATCAGAAACTTCCAGAAGAGCGCAATTCATTCTGCAATTTTGTTTGTCGACCCTGAAGCTTCTTCCTGTCGCTTCGCCCTGCTTTCCGTGCTCCGTGATGTATAGCCATTGTGTTACCTGTTCATTTATCTTTTTTTTTTTGGGTGCATATATATATACATAGAGATGTGGATAGATGGAGGGTGATGGATAGATAGATAGATAGATAGACAGGTAGACAGACAGATTTATAGGTAGATAGATAGCTAGACATATAGATAGATAGTACAGCTAGACAGACAGACAGGTAGATAGACATACTGACAGGCAAAGATAAATAAATAGATATACAGCTAGATAGACAAAGCCATACAGACTGGCATGTATACCTTCAAACAAACACACACACACACACACACACACACACACACACACACACACACACACACACACACACACACACACACGCACACACGCACGCACGCACGCACGCACGCACGCACGCACGCACACACGCAACACACACACACACACACACACACACACACACACACATACACACACACACACACACACACACACACACGCACACACACAGTCATGCTTACCCGAACCGCCCCCTCCACCACAAACACACGCGCACCCGAAGTACACGAACGTTATTAGTTGCAACAAGACGACGTCGAGCAGAGCCGATGTGCAACCTCGCCCGTTGGTTGTGTGGTCCGCGTGTTGTTATCCGGGAATTGCAATAACCGGAGTTGTTATGGCCATTAAACTCCGGTCTTTGCCTAATTATCCAGCCAACTACCTGTGCAATTACTCAACGAGGTTATTTACCTAATAGGATACATTGACGACTCGTTGTTGAGCTGTTTCCCGCCGCCTTGTACAATCTTGTGTCGTTTCTCGAGCTAAATTGCTTTGTAATTCTTGGTGTTTTTTTCGGAATTTGTGTGTTTGGTTATCTGTTATTACTATTATTTTTGCGCTGTTCTTGTCTCCGCGTGCTTTCGTTTGGTTGTGCTTGCGTTAGTTTTTTTTGTCTGTCGGTCTCTTTCTTTCTCTTGAAAAAGGCAATGTCTAGCGAAGTATATGATATACATTTTATTTTTTTTATTTATTATTATTTTTTTTTGGGGGGGGGTGTATGATATAGATAGATATTAAAATGACACCATGCCAGATTTCCAAATTACTCATGCCTCCTTTTCCCCACCATCCTCTCTCTTCACTCCTTCCACTCACCCATTCCTCCTGCACGCCACTCACGATGTAGTCATGAACTATCTTGCACGATCATCCTTACCCCTCTCCATATTCACTCTATCCTCCTCTCTCTACCCCCTTTCTCTTTCCCTCTCTGCCATGCATAGCTATTCGTACCCCTTCTCTTCCCTCTCCCTGCCCTCTCATCCTCCTCCCCTCTCCCCTACCCTCTCCTCCTCCTCCTCCCTTCTCTTCCTCTCCCCCCCCACCCTCTCCTCCTCCTCCTCCTCCTCCTCTCTTCCCTCTCCCCACCCGAACCCCTTCCTCCCCCTCCCCCTTCTCCCTCGCCATGCATCCCCGCTCCTACCTCTCCCAACCCTCACCTCCCCCTCCCATCTCTCCCTCCTTCCTCTTCCCCTTACCTCTCCTCCCTCCCCTCTCTCCCTCCTTCCTCTTCCCCTCCCCTCTCCTCCCTCCCCTCTCTTCCCCTCTCTTCCCCTCCCCTCCATCAGGAGAATGATTAACTGGCTGGAAATGGTGTGTCAGTCTCCGCGTGTCTCTGCTAACCCAATACTTGGTTCATCATCCACATTGAAGCTTGACTGACAGATAAGGAGGTTGGGAGTGGGACAGGAAGAGAATGAGGGAGGGTTGTCGTCCTGTTGTTATTTCGGTTGTTATTTCTGCTGTTCTGATTTCTCTGTGGTCTGCTGTGTGTGTGGGGGGGGGGTACTTTTCTAAATTTGTTGTGGTGGTGTTTTTAATTGTTTTAATTGTTAGGTTATATGTTGATTGTTTTGTTTTGTTTTGTTTTTACCCGTATTGCATTCTTTGCCATTTCTCATATGGTTTATTTCTCTTTGTCTCTCTGATCTTTATCCTCGCTCTCTCTCTCTCTCTCTCTCTCTCTCTCTCTCTCTCTCTCTCTCTCTCTCTCTCTCTCTCTCCTCTCTCTCTCTCTCTCTCTCCTCTCTCCCTCTCTCCCTCTCTCCTCCTCTCCCTCCTCCCTCCCTCTCCCTCCTTCCCTCTTCCTCCCTCCCTCCCTCCTCCTCCCTCCTCCTCCCTCCCTCCCTCCCTCCCTCCCTCCTCTCCCTCCCCTCCCTCCCTCCCTTCCTCTCACCCCTAATCCCTCCCCTCCCCTACTTCTCTCCCTCCTCCTCCTCCCCTTCAAACACCCTCTTTCCATCCTATCACTCATCTCAAGGAAAGGAAGAAAGGGAAAGAAGTTGGCAAGAAGTTGTTCCAAGTTGAAGTTTAATCAAAGACTAGAAGGGGCTTGACTCTCCT
Source organism: Penaeus vannamei (assembly GCF_042767895.1). Classification (NCBI taxonomy): domain Eukaryota; kingdom Metazoa; phylum Arthropoda; class Malacostraca; order Decapoda; family Penaeidae; genus Penaeus; species Penaeus vannamei. The sequence goes on along the minus strand of NC_091583.1, from coordinate 16,522,231 downwards.
GACGTGAAGTGGCCAGGACCTAGGCTTCAGTGGAGCGGCCTTGGATAATGTGAATTGTATGCTGGTGTTATTGTGGATTGTATGCTGGTGTTGTTATTATGATTTGTACGCTGTTATTATTGTGAATTTATACTGCTGTTGTTACTGTATTTCTAAAATGTTGGAAAATCGTAGTTGAGATTTTTTTCTAACAGGGTAAAGTCATAGTTAAGTACATAGTTCAGGTACGATTGTTGTTGTTGTATTTTAAGAAGATGAAGTCATACACAAACACATGTTCGGCTGTAATATAAACGTGATCTGTTTTTGCAATTGTGAATGGACAAAGAAACATTACAAATAACATGATTCTATCAGTATATAGCTATACTAAAAGGCATGGTTAGCTACAGATGTGTAATTGAACTGTACATCAATTGTGATTCTAAAGGGATAAAATCCTAGGTAACTACTTGATTATAGTGTACGTTTGCGGTACAAACACATGCAAGCCGACACTTGTTTTGATAAACAGTATCGGGAAAAATAGCAGAAACATATACAAGCAGTGGGCACATGTTTATATACACATGAACACGTATATATAACAAAAATACATCAGCGTCATATGGTTGTACATTTGGACGTATAGATATACACAAAATCATACTTGAATGCAAAATCATTTGAATAAAAGCAGTGAAGTATGACGTGTAGGCTAAGATAGATATTAGATAGATAAGGCAGAAGGATGATGACTTGAGGAAGTAGACAGTACCTGAGATCTCAATTTATCTATCTATATGTCTATCTATCTATCTAAATACATGTGTATGTATGCATACGTGTATACATATCCCAGCATACGTATTGTTGAGTATATGTGTATG
>NC_091583.1:16511362-16518862 GCF_042767895.1 Penaeus vannamei | reverse complement strand
GAGAGAGAGAGAGAGAGAGGAGAGAGAGAGAGAGAGAGAGAGAGGGAGAGAGAGAGAGAGAGAGAGAGAGAGAGAGAGAGAGAGAGAGAGAGAGAGAGAAAGAAACAGATAGACAGAGAGAATGCTACCTTCCAATTCTCTCCATTCTAAGTAAGCTGTTCCATTTCGATTCCCACAATCTGTTTCAAATCACGCTCCACCCCCACATTCACCTCCTTCCCCTCCCCACTTCCCAGCCTACCCCCTTAGTCCACCTGGTAACCTTCCACCTTACTCCACCTGGTAACCTCCCTCTTCCCCCACGCCCCCCCCCCCTCCTACTTTCCACTCATTCCTTTCTCCACCTGTCACCCTCTCTTCTCCCACCCTTCCACCCTCTCCCTCCCATCCCATTTTCAACCCTCCTCTTCCTCTTCTCTCCTCCCCCCCACTTCCCACCCTCCTCTTCTCCCTCTCCCATCTCCCATCTCACAATCGTTGAAACCGAAGCCCCCCGCCTGACGCTCTCCCTGTTTCTCCCTTCCCCCCACTTCCCACCCCTCCTCTTCTCTCTACCCCCCCCCCCACCCCACCTTTCCACCCTCTCCCCCCACATACACTTCCCACTTTCCTCTTCTCCCTCCCCACCCCACCACACTTCCCACCCTCCTCATCTCCCTCCCCCCCGCCCATCCCACCCACCTCTTCTCCCTCTCCCATCTCCCATCTCCCATCTCCCAATCGCTGAAACCGAAGCCCCCGCCTGACGCTCTCCCTTCTCCCTCCCGCAGGTACAGTGAACTCCAACGGCGAGACGAAGCGCCAGAGAACGTCCTACACGCGGTACCAGACCCTCGAGCTGGAGAAGGAGTTCCACTTCAACCGGTACCTGACGCGACGACGAAGGATAGAGATCGCCCACGCCCTCTGCCTCACCGAACGACAGATCAAAATCTGGTTCCAGAACCGAAGGATGAAGTGGAAGAAGGAGCACAAGATGGCGAGCATGAACGCGGGGATGGGCATGCACCCACAGGCGTACCAACATATGCACCACCAAATGATGCACCCCCACCACCTTCACCCTCATCTAGCGGACTTAGAAACGAAAGGCTACTACTAGGTACGTTTTTATTATTTTTTTCCTGTTTTTTATCATATTGTTTTATTTTATTTTATTATCATTATTTTTATTTTCTTTCTTTCTTTATTAATTTTTTTATTCTGTACGTGTCTGTGTATTTTTCCAGCACTCGTGTACGTTATTTTCTTCTTATGTGCGTATGTATGTATGTGCGATTTGTACTCCTGTTAAGATATATGGGTATTCCCTTTTTTAGCATTCCACTTTATCATACAAGACGAATGAATGTCAGTGTAAATGATAATTTGTTCTTAAATTATAAATCGTTCTTATGCATATATACAAGTGCGTATGAATTATAGTCTGGAAATAATTAATAGCTATACACTCTTTATTTGGTGGCTAATGAATAGTTAACATAGCTGACAAACATACATACATGCATATATATATATATGTATATATATATATATATATATATATATATATATATATATATATATATATATATATATATATATATATATATATATACATATATATATATATATATATGTATATATATATATATATATGTATATATATATATGTATATATATATATATATATATATATATATATATATATATATATATATATATATATATATATATATAGGATTTTCTTCTTAAAATTATCAAAAAGAAAGCAAAAATGCCTTCTTATAATGATCAAAAGAAAGAAAAATGCTTTTATTATCAAAATTATCGAAAGGAAAGCAAAAATGCATTCTTACAAAGATCAAAGGAAAGAAAAATGAATTCCTGCGATTCAAGTAATGATGATAACAACATATATCACAATAACAATGCTAATGGCAACAAAATGATAACGACAATGACGGTATGATAATAAAAACAGCAATAATAACAAATTATATCGATAACAGTACCATTATGAAAAGAAAGCCCTCCCCCCCCCCAAAAAAAAAAGAAAAAGAAAAAAATATATATCTTATTCTCTTTTTTTTTTTTTCTTCTTTTTTTTGCCATACTTTACCATCCCCTATTTCTTCCTATGCCTTTTTTTACTATCCATTTCCCCTTCTTTCCAGTTCCTTTTCGTATGCGTAAGAAAAATGCGTGGTTCTATATAAGGTGTGTGAACAATGCGTGATTTTATTTATTTATTTTTCGCGATTTTATCTATTAATTCATTCAACATCACGTTATGCATTGTGACGGAGGTGGGCGTGGTCTATTCCGTCTCGCCAAAACACAGAAAATAATTTGTTTTATTCTGATTTTTGTATAAAGGTGGATATAAATGATAAATGAATTGGTGGGGGTATGGTAGGTGAGGAGAAAGGGGGGGACGGTGGAGGAGGGGAGGGAGAGAGAGGGAGGGAGGGAGGGAGGGAGGGAGGGAGGGAGGGGAAAGGGAGGGAGGGAGGAGGGAGGGAGAGGGGAGAGGGGGAGGGAGAGGGAGAGAGGAGAGGAGAGAGGGAGAGGGAGAGGGAGAGGGAGAGGGAGAGGGAGAGGGAGAGGGGAGAGGGAGAGGGAGAGGGAAAGCGCGGGAGAGGGAGAGGGAGAGGGAGAGGGAGAGGGAGAGGGAGAGGAGAGAGAGAGAGAGGGAGAGAGAGAGAGAAAGAAAGAAAGAGAGAGAGATAGAGGCAGAGAGAGAGAGAGAGGCAGACAGAGAGAGAAAACGAAGAAGAAAAGAGAGAGACAAAGACCCGTTCCTCCAACTTAAAGAACACCTATGAAGAAGTGAACAAATTATGCCACCCATCCCCCTCTCCCCTCCTCCCCTCCCCCTCCCCCCCTTCCCCCTCCTTCAGATATTTCCTCTCGCTCCAGAACCCCGTTTAAGGCGATCCCGTTTTCTATAACAATGCTCCACGCTTGTCAGATTCCGAACAGGGGAAGAAGACGAAGAAAAAGATGAAATGAGAGAGAGAAGAAGGAGAAAAATGAACTATTTCCTAGATCATTATTGATAAAGACACCTTTGATTTTCTTCTTATTTCTCTCTTCTTCTTCTTCTTCTTTCTCTAAAGGAAAACATATGAGCAGCGTCTTGCGCAATGTCGCTCCATAGGCCTATAATCAGGCGCAATTTATCCAAACGTTGATTGAAAGCTTTATTCCGTTTTCCAACCTTATTATAATCACATTTTTATTCTCTCTCTGCCTTTCCCATCGTTATCAAACCTGTTATTTCCTTCCGAGTTAATATGATGGTTTAGCTTCCCAAAGGACCTTTTTTATTCTATAACGTTCAAAAGGCGGGAAGTTGTTAAGTGAGGTGTTGATTAATTGAATTTTAAAGTACTGAGGCAGATGTTTATTTCGGATTTTTTTTTTATCATGTGATTTTTTCGTTTTTTTTTTATTTGATTGTTTTTTTTTGTTTGTTTGTTTGTTTGTTTGAAGTGCGTTTGATAGTGGTATCTTAATTTTCTCGTTCTTAATATTTTTTTCCCCTATTTAAAAGGTGTGTCATTAATATCACCGAAACGAAACTATGTGTACCATCACCTTCATCACCACCACCACAAGTCATCACCACATTCATCCCTACCATCACCATTCCAGTCATCACAATCATCACCACAGCCACTCCTGTCGTCCTTACAGTCATCATCACCATTACCTTCATCACAATCATCACCAAAATCCCCCCTGCCATCACCACAATCATCACCATCATCACCACCAGGACACATCCCTCCAGAATCATAATTACCCCAATAATTATCGTAATGAGGTGACCCAACGGTAACTCACGTCGGCCGAGAGACACTCTGTGAGATGTATTTATATCAAGCCATTAATATGAGGATAAGATATGCTAAGTTTTCTTGTTTTTTTCTTTTTCTTTCTTTCTTTTTGTGTTTTTTTTTTCTTTTTTTCTTTTTTTTTTGGGGGGGGGGTTGAGGGGGGTAAGGGAGAATGCAAACTAATTTTATATGCATGTAGTTTATACAAGTGGATGCACGCACGTACACAGACACATACACACACACACACACACACACACACACACACACACACACACACACAATCACCTTAAAAACATAAACATCCCACAAATCCCGCTTCTAACATACCCACACCAACATATCTACGATACCTGCACCCACCTACACAAAGACACACACACATCCACCCATCCTCCCAACATACCCACACCAACATACCTACCCACACCCACACCCATTTCTACAAACACACACACATCCGCCCATCCTCCCAACATACCCACACCAACATACCTACCCACACCCACTTCCACAAACACACACACATCCGCCCATCCTCCCAACATACCAACATACCCACAACAACATACCAACATTCCCACACCAACATACCCACACCAACATACCCATACCAACATCCCCCCACCAACATACCTACCCACACCCACATACAGTTTCCCATAACACAAAGAGTGAGATACAAGCGACGTGGACCTAATGGCCAACACCAACTTCCCTGACATTTTTAAAGACTTATGGGGAACTCAACAGTAGAATAATGGGTGTTAGTATATGATAATGGGCGCGAGTATGACACTGCTGGGGATATTAATGGCTTGGGGGGGGGGGGGGAGGTTCGGATCCTCATGTTGCATCCCTCTATCCCCCCCTCTCTCCCTCCTCCCCTTCTAACCAATACGTGTTGCAAGATTCCTTTTGATTGCAAAAGGAGGTGTTCTCAGTGGGTTTGTACTTATTTTTTTATTTTCTCTCTTGTTCTCTATTAATTATTTCTTGATTCATTGATTATTCTAGTTGTTTATTTCTTATCGTTGTTTTGATTACTAGTATTTTTAGTACGATTGGTAGTAGTAATATTTTTGGTAAAATTGTTTTTATCATCAATATATATTATTTCTATTATTATCATCATACTTTATTATTATTATTATTATTATTATTATTATTATTATTATTATTATTATTATTATTATTATTATTACTAATAGTAGTAGTAGTAGTAGTAGTAACATTATCATTACTATTACTATTATTGTCATTGGTGTTGCTGTTGTTGTTATTATACTTTTCATCATTGTCTGTATTTGTATTTTTATTCTTATCATCCGTATCATTATTTTCTTATTATTATTATTATTGTTATCGTTATATTTTTAACATTAGTTTTGGCTTTACCATTATTGTTCTTATCATTATGATTTTCACTATCATTACGCTTATCATTGATACTACTATCATGATTTTTATCATTGTTGTTGTTGTCGTTATTAATTTTGTCATCATCTTTGCCATCATTACTGTTATTGTTATTTTCATTATCTTTTATCACATCATTGTTCTCATTATCATCATCATTGGTATTAGCGTTATCATTATTATCATCCTTGTCATAATAATTATTATCACCATCTTTATTATAGAGTTATTATCATTATTGTTATCATTACTATTATTATTATTATTATTATTATTATTATTATTATTATTATTATTATTATTATTATTATTATTGTTATAATTATCATTAAGATTATTATTATTATTATTATTATCATTATCATTATTGTTACTACCATCATCATCATTATTATTATTATCATTATTATCATTATTATTGTTGTTGTTATTCTTATTATCATTACTATCATAATTTTTTGAAAATTATAAGAGAAGTGACAATGATAAAGACAATAATAATAATCATGATAATGATAACGATAATAGATTGCATTTAATACTAATACTGAACATGACAATGGTGATGGAAAATGATGATGATAATGATAATGACAAAAATAATAATGAGGAGGAGAACAACAATATGATAATGATAATGATAATAATAGAAATAATGATAATGACAATAGATGCAATAATAATAACAATGATGATAATGATAATAAAATATAACGATAATAGTAATAATGATAATATCATAAATGATAATGTTGAAGATATTAATACTAACAATAATAATCGAAGTTATAGTATTATTACTAATGAAAATTATAATAATGATAATGATGATTATAATGATGGATGATAATGGTAATAATAATGATGATGAGGATCATAATGATTATCATTATTGTTGTCATTATTATTATTATTATCATTATTATTATTATTTTATTGTCATTATCATTATGATTATCATTATTATCATTATTATTATTATTATCATTATTATTATTATCATTATTATTACTATTATTATTATTATTATTATTATTATCATCATCATCATTATTATCATTATTACTAGTATTATTAGAATGAATATCATAATAATAATGATGATGATAAAAACAATGATGATATCAATGGTTATGATAATAATGAAAATAATGATGATGAAAATAATAAAAATAATAATGATAATAATAGTAATAGTAATAATAATAATCATAACAATAATAATAATGATGATAACAACGATAACATAATAATAGTAACAATAATGGAAGAAGGGAGGAAGTAAGGGGAAGGGGAGAAGGGAGGAAGGAGGAGAAGGTGTTACAGTGCAACTCTCCCGTGAGGCGAGAGGGAGGAGAACGAAAAGATTGCTGAGGAGAGGGATTGGGAGAAAGAGATGGGGGGGGGGGGGTAAAAGGTGAGGGCGGAGAAAGAGGGGGAGGGAAGGGAGAACGGAGAGAGGGAGGAGGAAAGGGAGGAAGGAGAAGGGAGGAGGGAAGGGAGGACGAGGAGAGGGGTGGAGGGAAGAGAGGCCGGGGAGAAGGGAGGGAGGGAAGGGAGGACGGGGAGAGGGGAGGGAGGAAAGGGAGGAAGGGGCGAAAGGAGGACGGGGAGGAGGGAAGGGAGGACGGGGAAAGGGGAGGCTAGAAGGAAGGGCGGAAAGAAGGGTAGGAGAGAAAGTAGAAGGGAGGGAGGGAAGGGAGAACGAGTAGAAGGGATAGAGAAAAGACAGGACGAAGAGAAGAGACGGAAGGAAAAAGAAGGCGAAGACTAAGGCTGAAAAAAACAAGAGCAAACGAAGGATGGGGGAGGGGCGAAATAAAGAGGGGGGAAGGGAGAGGGGGAGGGGGAGGGGGCAGGGGGGAATTTCACAGGGCTGAAGGCTTACGAAAAAGGCCGTGGGGAAGGTAGGTAAAGGTTCAGCTTAACGAAGGGTGAGGTTAGGATTGGCGGATATGATACAAGAGCGTATGAGGAGACGATACGCGTGTATGAGGCGAGATTAGTCACCAAAGTTAGAGTATAAGTTGGTTATGAGGAGAGATAAAAGATTGAAAAGGCTGCATGAGGCAAGATTAGTCGCCAAAATTATCATATGAGTTGATTATGAGGAGAAATAAAAGCTTGAAAAGGCTGTATGAGGCAAGATTAGTCACCAAAGTTAGCATATGAGTTGGTTATGAGGTGAGATAAAATATTGAAAAAGCTGTATGAGGCAAGATTAGCCACCAAAGTTAGCATATGAGTTGGTTATGAG
>NC_091583.1:16498862-16503862 GCF_042767895.1 Penaeus vannamei | reverse complement strand
CCCTCTCCCTCTCCCTCTCCCTCTCCCTCTCCCTCTCCCTCTCCCTCTCCCTCTCCCTCTCCCTCTCCCTCTCCCTCTCTCTCTCTCTCTCTCTCTCCCTCTCTCTCTTTAGAAGGGGTCGGAGGATCCCCCCCCCCCCAACCCCTGGAAGATGAGGGATGAGGGTGGGGGAGAGGGGGGGGGGCGAAAAGGATGGCGGATGGGGGATTATGATGGCGGAGAAAATGATGATATGATAATAAATAACAAAGCCGATGATATCAACAAGATAATTATGATGATAACAAACAAAGTGAATCTAATGATTGATAATAATAATGATAATATGATTAATGATGATAATGGTAATAATAATGATACTGATAATGATGGTAATGATAGTAGTAATAATTATTGTAAAAAAAGATATAATGAATAAAAATTATGACGATTTTAATGATAGTAATGATAAAGATGAAAATAATAGTACTAATAATAATGCTGATATTGATAATGAGGAAAGTAATGATGATGAGGATAATAATAATGATGAAAATAATCATGAAAACAACAATAATGATAATAATAAAAAAACAATATTAATACTAATAGTAATGAAAATAATAATGGTAATAAGTATAATAGGAAAGAGGATGATAATTACACAAATATCAAAACCAATAGAATTATTCGTTAACTATTACCATTATCAATCAAATGGTCTATAGCGTATGAATTTGCGAAAGTCACGAAATCTTAAGAAAGAAAAGAAATTGCTTAGAAAATACGTAATGGTAAATAGAAGAATGAAGAGCAGAAGGAGGAGAAGGGACAAATAGTGATAGTTACAAGGGGGGGGGGGAGGTGGAAGGAGACGAAGAAGAAACGGAGGGGAAAGAAGATGAAGAAAATGGCGAAAATTATGAACAAAAAGTAAAACGGGAAGGACGGAATAAGACAAAGACGGAATAAAATAAAATAGTGGGAATGGGTTAATAGAAAAAAGAAAAAGACCGTACAAAAAATCGAGAAGAAAGAAAAAGGAAGAAGGAATTAAATAAAAGGGAGAAGAAGAATGAGGAAGATGAGAAGAGGAGATGGAATAGGAGACAAAGAAGACAGGAGAAAAAAAAAATAAAACAAAAACAAAAAGATAAACCATTAGAAAAAAAAACACAGAAAAACAAAGAAAAAAATGAAATAAAATAAAGAAGAAAAAAAAGTAAAAAGTAAAAAAAAAAAAAAAACATGAAGTCAGTACCCCACCTAAAGCCCTCCAAAAAATCTCGGAAAAACAGTTTCGCCGCATCTCCTCTCCCGCGCGTCCTGGATGCTGCTCTTATGAGTGGTGATATGTATGGCGTGTGTGATTAATTGTTCCGATTATTAATGGATTTATAATTCCTCATTCGAGAGGGGACTGATCTATCATCTACATTTGTGTCGCTGCTTATCCATTAATCTCGTTTAGATATCGCTTTATCCGTTGCCTTAGAACTTACACATATATCAGTATTTTCTTTTTTTTCTCTCTCTCTTTCTCTCTCTCTCTTTTTCTTCTTGTTCATGAATTATGTACTGTATATTTCGGCGGGGAAGTCCGTATGGTGTTCGGTTACGGGAGGAACGATGATGATGGAGATGGAAAAGAAAGAGAAGGAAAAATATGTGATTGAGATTCTCGTGTTGTTTTTACTTTTTCGTTCTTTGACTTCATGGAACGATTTTTTTTTCTTATTTCTATTTGTACCCCTCCTCTTACCCCTCCTTTCCACCCCCATCTCCCTCTCCTTCTTCCCCCTCTTCACCCACTTCCCCCTTTCCCTCTTCTCCCTTTATCCCTCCTCCTCCTCTTCACCCATTCCCCTCTCTCCACCTCTTCACCTACTTCCCCCCTCTCCCTCTTCTCCCCTCATACCTCCTCCTCTTCTTCACCCATTCCCCTCCCTCCCCCTCTTCACCCACTCCCCCCTCTCCCCCTCTTCACCCCCCCAACCATTCAAAGAAAAACATCAATGAAAACTCATACCCCGCCTGTGATTGTCCCACAAGTGAATGCGTTATTACAACCGTTTAGGGGGGATGGGGGAAGGGGGGGAGGTTCCTTATAAGGGAGGCAAGGTGGGGAAAAGGGGAGGGGGAAGGGGGGGGGTCGTATGGCCAAAGGGGGGAGGGGGGAAGAGACGGGGTGAAAGGGTTGCTGTGTTTGCTTTTTGTGTATGTCAACGTGTGTGTGTGTGTTGTGTGTACAGTATATACGCAAGATGATATATATAAAAAAGGGTCGATTTGCAGTTGCAGCGGAGGCTTTCAAGAATGAGCGATGATATGTGGAAAGGGAGAGAGAAAGGAGAGAAAAAGACCTTTGGAAAAGAGCCACAGTTTTGTCCATTCTTTTCCCTTTCTTCCTCTCTTCTTCTTCCCCTTTTTCCTTCCCTTCGACCCCTCCCTTCCCCCCCCCCCATCTCCTCTCTCCGTACCCCCCTCCCTCCATTCTTATCTTTTATCCCCCTATCTCTCCCCTTTTCCCTCCTTTACTCTCTCTCTCTCACCCTCACATCTATGACTACCCGCCCTCCTCCCTTCCCCTCCCTTTCCCCCTCTCTCTCCCTCACCCTGCACCATACACACCATTCCTTCCCTTTCTCTTCCTTTTTCCTTTCTCCTTCCTCCCACTTCATTCTTAGCCTCGCCCCCCCCCCATCTTCTTAGTTTTTCCTCACTCTCTACTCTATTCTTACTATCCACTCTACCTTCTTCCTTAATTTTCCCTCACCCTTCTTCCTTAATTTTCCCTAACCCTTCTTTCTTACCCTCCCTTTCCCTTCTTTCTTACCCTCCCCTCACCCTTTTTCCTCACCCTCCCCTCACCCTTCTCTCTCCCTTCATTACCCTTCCCCCTTACCTCCCCCTTCTTCTCTCCCTTCATTACCCTTCCTTCTTCCCTCCCCTCCCTTCTCCACACCCCTTCTTCCCTACCCTCCTATCTCCCTTCCCCCTTACCTCCCCCTGTCCCCCCTTCACAAACCCTTCCTCCCTACCCTCCTATCTCCCTTCCCCCTTACCTCCCCCTCCCCTCTCCCCCCTTCACCAACCCTTCTTCCCTACCCTCCTATCCCTCCTATCTCCCTTCCCCCTTACCTCCCCCTCCCCTCTCCCCCTCCCCTCTCCCCCCTTCACCAACCCTTCCTCCCTACCCTCCTATCTCCCTTCCCCCTTACCTCCCCCTCTCCCCCCCCTTCGCCAACAACCATTAGGCCCCCACTCGGCCGACGGGGCTCCTTGAATAGCGACCGTCACTGGGCTTTGACGTGTTAATAGTCGCCATAGAAGCCAAGCGTTCAAAATGGAGGCGCTAGGATACAACATGAAAAAAAAGAAAGAAATAAAGAAAAAAGACAAAGGAGAAGAAAAGGAAAAAAGAGGGGGGGGGGAGAGAAGCGAGGGAGGGGAGGGGGGAGGAATGGAAAAAAAAAACCAATGGAATAAAAGGGGGAAAGAGGAGAGAGAGTGAGAGAGAGAGAGAGAAAAAAAAACTTTTTGATGGCTATATGCGGTGAGGAGGAGAATGAAGAAAAAAATTAGGAATAAAAAGAGAAAGAGAGATTGAGATAAGAGAACAAAGGAAAGAAGAAAAAAAAGGAAAAAAAATCAAAAGAGGAATCAACGAAAAAGAGAAGAGAGAAAGGGAGGGGGGAGGCAAAGAAGAGAGAACCCCTTTTAAGAATCTATGTAAATGTTAAACCTTTTCTCTCTCTCTCTCTCTCTCTCTCTCTCTCTCTTTTTCTTTTTTTTTTAAGCGTGGTAATCTATCTATGAGACGTTTATACGCCCAGGATAATACATCTTGTCGGCGCGTGTGTGTCATACCGAGACCAAATCAGCTGATCGTGCCTGGAGCGTGGAATCCGCCATCTTTATTTTCGTCTTCGTTATTTCCGGTTATTATGCTGTTCGTGATACTGGTTATGATGATATTTGTGTTTGTGATATTAGTAAGGATGATTTAGATGATAATAAGCCATGATGATATTGATGATAATGATCCATGATGATATTGATAATAATGATGATAAATATATTGATGATGATAATAATGATGATAAATATATTGATGATGATAATAATGATGATAAATATATTGATGATTATAATAATGATGATAAAGATGATAATAGTAGTGGTAGCAGTAGCAGTGCCTGTAGTATTTCAGAATTAGTAATTATAATGAAAGTGATGATAATGATAATGCTAGTTATAACAATAACAATAATGACAGCAATGGTGATAGTGATCATAAGGATATTGTTAGGAACATTAATGATCCTAGGAAGGGCAATAATAATGATCATAATTATGGTAATGATAATATTAAGAATGATACTGTTGATAATAATGATAATGATAATGATAATAATAAAGGATAATATCAATGATACTACTAATAATGAAATAACTAATAGTAAAAGTAATAATAACAATAGCAAAATTATAATGATAATAATAATAATCATAATAATAATGATAAGAAGAATAACGGCAAGAACAACTATAATACTAATACTAATACTTATACTAATGCTGATAAAAGTAAGAATGATAACAATGTTGATAATTATGATAATAACAATGATATTGATAGTAATGATATTAGTAATAAGGTTCATAATAATAAAGATGATAGTAATATCAATGATAATGACAATGATAATGACAGTGATTATGATGATAACCAAACAGACAAACAGAAAGATAAACGTATATAAATACATAAGGAGAGACCGATAACTAAGAGAAACAGAAAAAGAAAGAAATAGACAGCACAGATAACGAAGGAAACTCTGAACTTGACCTAAAGCTTAATGACCCTAATTAACAAATTTCTCCCTTTGCATTTTAAATCTCTCCTCTCCCCCCTCCCTCACCCTTCACCCCCCCCCCTCCCAACTTACCAAGAACACTGAATAATTGACTTAATCTGTGTGTGTGTGTGTGTTTGTTTGTTTGTGTATGTGTGTGTG
>NC_091583.1:16483862-16486362 GCF_042767895.1 Penaeus vannamei | reverse complement strand
CAATACTAGTATTCTGTATCAGTTAATTATTGGTATGATAGTGAGTCTCTTAGAAGTCACCCCAACACGGGACGTCTGATATATATGTGATGCTAATATGTAAACAGACAAGTGTTCCACATGTCAGAAACAAAGTCTTAATAATGTTAGCCTGAAAGGGAGATACATCCTTGTGTTAGAGAAGATGATGATGGAAAGATGTATCCAAATGGAACACAGATATGGTGTTATCACGTTCTTTTGGAAATTGCTCGTTCAGGTATAATCTGAATGACCAATTTCCTTTGAACTAGGTGTTAGAGGGAGGTTCTCAAATCCCTCAGCACCTCCCCCCTGCTGTTTCATACAAGTTGCATAATACAGTGTTTATGGTGATCTGGCATATAAATACATAAACAAAAAAATAAATAAATACGTAATGATAGAACTCTTAGCCCTGGCCTGTAGCACAGCAGGTCCGTCGTTTTTTTGATTACGCTGTACACTATAGGGAATGGATGGTACGCTTGGCAAGGTGAATGTTGAATACGTACGCGAATCAATTTGTGCAATGCTGTCCATATGGCTTTTAATAAATGGTGTAAAAAGTTATAGCAATGATACTGTAATCGTTGCAGTAGATTGTTGCCTAGCAGTAAGAGTCTCTCTCCCTCTCCCCCTCCCTCAACACCCTATCCCCCCCCTACTCCTTCTCTCTTCTCCCATCCCCCTTTCTGCCTTCCCCTATTCCTTCTCTCTTCTTCCTTCCTACCCTTCGAAATGATGCCTCCCTTCATTTACCTTTCTACCCCCCACCACCCCTCTTATACCCTCCCAGACTCCCCCCCCCCCCAACCCCAACCCCCCACTCCATCCCGGTGTTATGTGAGTCAGCCAGAGCACGAGCTCCAGTGGCTTCCCGCTCTGGCTTATTCTTCGAAGCATTTCACAGAACATGCGAGAATTTTTACAAACATAGGCCCCAAGACTGTACCTTATTCTAAAGTTAAATCCGCAAAGAGGAAAACAAAACGGTTTAAAAAAAATGAATAAAATCTTTTAAAAAATATATTTCCTTTGTATAATTTACAATAGAAGTTGGTTTAACTCTTGTCCAGCAATCACATTATTTTCCATCAAGAAGGAAGTCATAATAAATTTTTGTATTTTACTGTTATACTTGTAATTTTTTTCTCTCTCTACCTTTTTTAAATTTGGATATGTATAAATACAAAAATTATATTTTTGGATGTGATTGTTATGTTTCTTATAGAACTCTCAAGAAAAAAAATGTATTATACTTGGTTAAGAAACCCATATTTATATTCTCTCTCTTACTATTAGTAACCATTACCCATTGGTTTCTCCCACATTATATTTCATTATACCTTCATTTATTTTATTTTTCTTTTTTTTCTTATTTATTATTATTTTTAATTACATTTTCCCCCCGCGTGATGATTACGCTTTTTTTCAAAGTATACGAATAGTTTTAAGAGTTAAGCAATATTCCTGTAAAAAGTTGTCTACTGTAAATTAACAATGATAATGATACGGATAATGATAAAAAAAAAAAACAAAAAAACAATCTTTCTAAAGGCATAGAACACGATTCAAAAATAAACTGTGTCCAGATAATTGTTGCTTTTTATTCCCCCTTTTCGTAAAAAAATAAATAGAGAGATAGAAAAAAAGTACAAATGATAAAGGCAATATGATCAGATTAATCATGATCACCGTAATGATGATGGCAGTGTAATTAGTAATAATAGATATATATGCATTGATAAAGCATTGAGAATGCTTACAATAATTATTCCTTATTATGACGGTAACCATGGTAATAAAGATAATAGTATAAATGCCATAATGAAAAAGAGTTAGTTAATGTTATACTTGCAATGCTTCGACAAGATAGTGTTAACAAAACATAGCCTACTTTCTTTGCAGATAAATTATATCTAAAAAAAGTTGTGATTAAGAAGAAATATAAAACAAATTAATAACAATAATATTGATGATAATAATAATAATAACAATGATAATAATAATGATAATAATAATAATACGGATAATAATACCAATAAAAACAATGTTAATAATGATAATGATAAAAAAATAATAGTGGTAATGATAATGATAATAATAAGGACCATGATAATAATCATAATAACAATAATAATGATATCGGATGAAAATGAAGAAAAAACATGCAACATATTAGAATAATTATCATTATCTTAATCATATCACAAACTCCAATCAGACGACATAAAACACCATTACAAACACCACACAGCGAATTAAGTATCAGGATAGAACGAAAGCAGCGCCCAATATATATATATATATATATATATATATATATATATATATATATATATATATATATATATATATATATATATATATATATATATATATGTGTGTGTGTGTGTGTGTGTGTGTGTGTGTGTGTGTGTGTGTGTGTGTGTAAATATATATATATATATATATATATATATATATATATATATATATA
>NC_091583.1:16438862-16446362 GCF_042767895.1 Penaeus vannamei | reverse complement strand
TATGGGGGGAGGGGGGAGGGGAGCAGGGGCAGGGGATAGGGAAGAGGGGAAGGGGGAGTTAGGGGCAAGAGAGACGCAACCCACACGGGAGACAAAGGCCGTAAAAAGGTCCCTGAAGACGTATTCTTGAAGGTCGAAAAGAGACGGTGACCTCAGGGACCGGAAAGAAAGATCAACCCAAAACTATCAAGGAATTTCAGTGGGCTATTTTCAGGGCCTTTTGGATCGAGGGATGGGGGGGTGGGAGGTGGGGGAGGGGGAGGGGGGAATAAGGGTTGTTGGGGGTTGTTCGTGGTAGGGCGGAATAGGCGGGGGGGATAGGGAAGGGGGTTGTAAGGGTGGAAGGGATGGGGTTGGAAGGGGAAGGGGAGAGGTAGGGGGGATAAGGGGTTGTTTTGGGGGTTGTACGTGCAAAGTAGGGGAACAGGGGGTATAGGGATGGGGTTGGAAGGGAGAGGAGGAGAGGGCAAGGGATATCAGGGAGAGGGGTATGCGGTTATAGAGGGAGGGGAGGGCGTAGGAAGGGAGAGAAGAAGAGGCGGAGGGGTTAAAAGAAGAGGGGAGAGGGAGAGAGAGAGAGAGGGTGGGAGAGGAGTCTAAGAGTAAGTAGATGAGGAAGAAAAATGGCAATACAACAGTGAGACGGATTGATTAATGAAATTTTTATGGTTCCCCCTTAAACCAACAGAGTCCCGAGAGAGGCGAAAGAAAACGAGAATAAGATTACGTTTGTTTGTTTGTTCGGGAACAGAAAGTGAGTCTCTCGTTTTATAGGGGGGGGGGAGTGGGAGGGTATCTGCTGTGGGAAATATCCTTCCTTTTTTCCCATGGGAAGATTCGCACATTGAAAAAAGGGAGAAAAAATTATTCACAGAGATTTTTGAAGGCCTAAAATTTCTATTTGTAAGAGCTTCTACAACATCAATATGAGAATTGTTGCTTAAATCATGCACCGTTTTATCATGCAAGCGTCACACCTTACGATACACTGAGGTACATCTCTTATAACGATATATAATTGATATATAATCTATATCAACCTTATATTTATCAATAACAACAAATATCTAATTTCTTTAACTTTTTATTATCTAGATTTTCAATTTGAACTTAATCAAATACTGTAATCAGCTTTTATAACAAAATTAAAAATCCAATCCCTTTTGTTTATTCCTTATATGTCTTTCATCTATACTTTTATCCTCGTCTTTATTTCCGTCCATTCGCTCCATCTTTTCGTTAATTGCACAGCCAATTAAGTCGTCGTTGCATGATAAAGATCAATAACCCAGGTAATCGCAAATGACCCGGAGTAATCAATGGAATGCCGTATTAATTGATTCAATATTATAATTACGACCCCGGTAAAAAAAAAAAAAAATGGCCTAGTGGTCAACCTATTGATTTACAAGTCGTTAAGGGTCATTTGTTAATGCTTTTATATAGAGGAGAACGGTTCTATACTGATCTTTTTTTTTTTTTTTTTTTTTGGGGGGGGGGGTATTTACCGTTGGCAACCCCATAAGGGGGGTAGGGGGATATGGGAAGGGGGGGAGGGGAAGGGGGGTAAATTTGTTATAGGAGTCGGTATGTATCGTTTGCTGGGTGGTAAGTGCACATGTACAGTATACATAACTGTAGATGCACATATGTACATAAATGACATTGATATTTACTGGCTTTGAATAATTTTTATTCCCTATTATTTTATTCTTTCGCTTCCTGTGTTTTTGTATATCTATCTGGGTATTTCTTTTTCTATGTCTATCTCTCCTTCTCTTTCTCTCGCATTGTCTCCTATCTATATATCTTTATATCTATCTATCTATCTTTCTAATCCATCTATATATCTATCTATACATCTATCTACCTATCTATCCAGTTATCTATCTATATACCTATCTATCTGTCTCTGTCTGTTCATCTATCTATCTGTCTGTTTTTCAATCAATCTATCTATCTATCTGTTTTTCAATCAATCTATCAATCTATCTGTCTTTCAATCAATCTATCAATCTATCTGTCTTTCAATCAATCCATCTGTCTTTCAATCAGTCTATCTGTCTTTCAATCAATCTATCAATCTATCTGTCTTTCAATCAATCTATCAATCTATCTATCTTTCTCTCCCTACATCTCTCCCCTCTTTCAGTCCCGCTCCGCTACTTGAAACTAATACAACCAAACCCGCTAAGCTTCTTTCCCCTCTAATTCTACTACCAAATCGATCACCCACTCACTCCCCTCCCTTCCCCTTCTTTCCCCTCTTTTTATTTTGCTTTCCTCTTCTCCTTCTACTTTTTTTCTTTATTTCTGAGCTTCGTTCTTGTCTGGGTCTGTTTCTTGCTTTTCTTCTGGTTTTGCTTTAAAATATTTTTTCTTGTATTTTTAAGAATATTTATTCTTCCCTTTTCTATCTTTCTTCTCTTCTCCTCATATCCTTTTCTCTCATCTTATTTCCTCCTTCCCTATCTTCCTCCTCCTGCTTTCTTTTCACTTCCCTTTGTTCTCTTCTTCCTCTCCCTTCTTCCCTCTCTCCTCATTCTGCTTTCAGTTATTCCTTTTTCCTTTTCTCTCTTCTTTTCTCTCCTTAGCTAAAATTCCATTTCTCCTCTTCCTGCCTTTATTCCTCCCCTCCCTGTTCACCCTCCTCCCCTCTCCACATCTCTCCAACACCACCCTTTGTCGTTCTACCTTTCCTCGCTTTCTACCTCGCCCCTCCCCCCCTCCATTCAATCTCTCCCCCACACTTCCTCACACCCCCACTCCAACTCCCTTCCCCATCTACCTCTTTCCTCGCTCCCATCTCTACCCAACCCGCTCTCCCCTCACCCCCTTCCCCACCCCTCCACCACCTTTCCTCCCCCTTCCTACCTCCCCTGTCCTCCCTCATACTCCTACCCTAACCCCCACCTCCTACACCCTCTCCCCCATCCCCCTTTCCCTCCCTCATACCCCTACCCCATACCCCCACTTCCCCCTCCTTTCCCCCCATCCTCCTTTCCTCACTCATACCTCCCCCTCCTTTCCCCATTCCCTTCCCTCACTCCCCCCACCCCACCCCACTCCCACCTCCTTTCCCTATCCCCCTCCCTCACTCCCCCACCCTCCCCATTCCCCCCTCTTTCCCTATCCCCTCCTCTCACTCCCCCACCCCTCCCCACTCCCTCCTCCTTTCCCCAACACCCCGTCCTCACATCCCATCCCCCAACCCACCTCCCTCCCCTCCCCCTCTCCCCCACCCTCCCTCGCCCGGCGGAACAGCGACAAAAAGTTCTCTTATCGGTGACTAAGCCATTAAGGCACTGGATGGTAAGTGGCACTGCTCGCCCTCGCCCGGCTCTGCTCCGCTCACGTGGCCGGCGCCTTCCTTTGCGAGCGGGCTTGGCACTTCTTCTTTTTTCTGTTTTTTTTTTTGTTTTTTTTTTTTGTTTATTGTTTAGTTGTTGTTGTTTGTTTGTCTTTTTTTCTTTTCTTTATTTTCTTTACTTTTTTGTTTGTTTTATTGGTGTTTGTGGTTTGTTGTTTATTTGTTTGTTTGTCGTGTCTTTGTTTTATTTTTTATTTTTACTCTTTTGTTTGTTGTATTGGTGTTGTGGTTTGTGATTTGTTTGTCTGTTTATAGTTTGTTAGTGCGTTGTATGCTTGTTTGTTATTTGTCTGTCGGTTGTTTGTTTGTTTTCATTGTTGCAGTTGTTTTCAAATATTTGCTTGTTGCTGTAGGTATATTTTGTGTTGCTTTTCGTTGCGATTTCTTTGTTTTATTTGGAATGGATGAGAGAGATAGAGAGATACAGACAGGCAGAGACAGATATAGACAGACAAACAGACAGGCAGACAGTCAAACGGAGATATGTTGATAGCTAGATATAGTTATATAGGGAGATAGACATTTAGATAGACAGATGGATGAATAAACAGATAAATAGATAAACAGTTAGGTAGATAAATAGATAAATATACGTATAGCCAGATACACAGAAAAATAAACAGAGTGATGGATTAATAGATAGGCAGACATAGAGAAAAAGAGAGAGAATGTTAGAGAGAGACAGAAAGAGTGAGTGAGAGAGAGAGAGAGAGAGAGAGAGAGAGAGAGAGAGAGAGAGAGAGAGAGAGAGAGAGAGAGAGAGAATAGAGAAATAAAGAGAGAGAGAAATAAACAGACAGAGAGAGAGAGAGAGAGAGAAAGAAAGAAAGAAAGAAAGAGAGAGAGAAATAAAAGAGAGAAAGAAAGAGACAGAGAGAGAGAGAGAGAAAGAAAGAAAGAGACAGTAAGAGAGAGACGGAGAGAGACGAATGCTGGCCGCAAGCATTAATGCATTTCCTTCCCCTCGTACGCGTATTAGTCAGTAAACATATTAATAATTACACTCATTACAACCACTGATTTGATATTCAACATAACCGTAAAAATATACGACACGCATAAGCAATCGAACCATGATGTAATACCCAACGTTGAATCATTTCCCACAATAGACTCTCCAAATAATACATCTATTGCTTGTTATTCTCGCGTCGCGCCAATCAACCTGGTTTGCTCTCTCATTTGTCTCATATTCATCTTTGGCGACTTAAACAACCACGTCATTAGAAGGGAATGTATCGTCGATGTATTTTACACACTAGCGTCGCATTAAATAAAGTGACGGCGTGAGTGTAGGAGCATCGTTTATACAATTTGGGATCGAGTTTATTGCGTGCCTGTGGAATTACACCCCCTTCTTGAATAGGGTTGGAATCGCTTGTCGTTTGGGTCTGTTATGGGTTTCTCGCGGTTTTCGAATTCTTGTTGAGTAGATGGAGGGGTACTGTTTTATTTTATTTTATTTTTTTCTTTAGTTTTGCTTTCGTTTTTAAATTTGTTTTGCCTTCTTTCCCTCTTTCTCAATCTCTATCTAACTATACATCTATCTGTATATCTATCTCTCTGTTTCTCTCTCTGTTTCTCACTCTCTCTCTCTCTCTCTCTCTCTCTCTCTCTCTTTCTCTTTCTCTCTCTCTCTCTCTCTCTCTCCCAGTCGGGTACTGTTTTGTTTTATTATTATTTTTTTTTTACTTTTGCTTTCGTTTTAAAATTTGTTTTGCCTTCTTTCTCTCTTTCTCGATCTCTCTCTTAACTATATAACTATCTGTATATCTATCTCTCTGTTTCTCTCTCTGTTCTCTCTCTCTCTCTCTCTCTCTCTCTCTCTCTCTCTCTCTCTCTCTCTCTCTCTCTCTCTCTCTCTCTCTCTCTCCCAGTCGGGTACTGTTTTGTTTTATTATTATTATTTTTTTACTTTTGCTTTCGTTTTAAAATTTGTTTTGCCTTCTTTCTCTCTTTCTCGATCTCTCTCTAACTATATAACTATTTGTATATCTATCTCTCTGTTTCTCTCTCTGTTTCTCTCTCTCTCTCTCTCTCTCTCTCTCTCTCTCTCTCTCTCCCTCTCTCTCTCTCTCTCTCTCTCTCTCTCTCTCTCTCTCTCTCTCTCTCTCTCTCTCTCTCTCTCTCTCTCTCTCTCTCCCAGTCTATTTCTCTATCTGTCTGTAGTTAAT
Source organism: Penaeus vannamei (assembly GCF_042767895.1). Taxonomy (NCBI): domain Eukaryota; kingdom Metazoa; phylum Arthropoda; class Malacostraca; order Decapoda; family Penaeidae; genus Penaeus; species Penaeus vannamei. The sequence goes on along the minus strand of NC_091583.1, from coordinate 16,440,818 downwards.
CTTAATCAACGACACATTTATCTATCAATCTGTTTATCTACCTGTCTATCTATCTATCTACAAGTCTATCTATCTATCTCTCTACATGCCTATCTATCTGTCTATCTATAAACAGACATACAGATTCAAATAGATAAAAGGGTAGACAGATACAGATATATTCTCCACCTATCTAGGTTGACAATCTGAATGAACAATTACTGAAATTCTAAATAAACACTGAAGTCTAAAGGAATGAGAAATAATGGATGATTGACTGAAATGAAGACAGCATGATAGATATGCCTTCTGTCACGCCTTTCTACCCCCCTCCTCGCCCCTATCAGCCCCTTCCCTCACCCCTACCTCCTCTTGCCCAAACCTTCCTCACTCTTACCTCCCTTTCCTTGCCTCTATCACTTCATCCTCTCCTCTGCCAGACTTTTCTCTCTTCTGCCTCTCTCCCTCATCCTGCCCCTGCCACCTCCTCTTCATCTCTACTGCCCCTTGCTTCCCCCCTTTTCAGATCTGCCACACCTATCTCACTTCTGCTCCCCCTCCCCCCCTGCTAAGTCTTCCTCAACCCTTTCCTCAACCCTCCCATTCCTTTCTCACCCCTGCCAATCGTTTTCAACCTTTTGCAGTCGTTTCTCACCCCTGCCTCCCCTTCTTCATTGCCTCTTTCACCTCTTCCCTCTCTTTTTCAAATTTTGATTTTGTTTTTCTCTTAAATCCTTCCCTTTCTTCCTCATTTCCTATTGGCTATCTCTGCTCTACCAGCTCCTTATCTTTCCCCTTCCACTAACCCTTCTATCCTTTCGTATTCCTTATTCCCTTTTCCCCTACCGTCCCTTCCTCTATCTCCCTATCGTCCACATCCCCTTCCTCAGCCTCCCCCCCTCCCCCTTGGTCCCCTCGTCTTTCCCCTCACTTTAGGCCCCCACTTACTTCCCCTTTCCCTTGGTCCCCTCGCCTTTCACCCCTCTCCCTGAGTCCCCCCTCCCTTTCCCTCTCCTTTCCCCTCCCACTGGGTCCCCTCTGTCTTTCCCCTCCCCCTCTCCCATGATCCCCTCTCTCTTCCCCTCCCCCTGAGTCCCCTCTCGCTTCCCCTCTCCCATGGTCTCCTCCTCCTTCCCCTCTCCCTGGGTTCCCTCGCCCTTCCCCCTCTCTCATGGTCCTCTCTCTCTTCCCTTCCCCCCGGGTCCCCCCCTCCCTTTCCCCTCCCCCTGAGTCCCCCCTCCCTTTCCCTCCCCCTGGGCCCTCTCTCGCTTCCCCTCTCCCCTCCCCTCTCCCATGGTCTCCTCTCCCCTCCCCTCTCCCTTGGTCCCCTCCCCTCTCCCATCCCCTCAGCCACGTAGAAGATGTCCGCCCACCGGGAACTCCTCTGAGGGGAAATTTACGATCTTAAAAAAAAGGAAAAAAAACAGAGAAAAAAATTACAGAAGCAAGTTACTTAAAATATTTGTAAAATTCTAATGCCTATGTTTGACTTGTATTTAATTGACGGAGAGATAAGAATAGCTAAGTCCCCGTGACGGTTGGTAATAGATGGTAAAATAGATGGTAGGGAATGCGACGGGGGGGGGGGGGGGGGGGGGGGGGATAGGGGAAGGGGGGGGGGAGGGTTATGGGGGAATATGATAAGGAGTCTCTTTAAAGAATGAGGAAGAGGAGAATATTAGAAGAGGAGAGAACCTGATAATCGGGGAATATAAGTGAAGGAAAATAAAGAGTAAATATTAATACCTTCATTCATACTTTGCTGAGAAAGAGTTACCTTCATCTTTATATATATATATATATATATATATATATATATATATATATATATATATATATATATATATATACATATATATACATATGTGTGTGTGTGTGTGTGTGTAATTACTTTTGTAAACTTGTTTTAAGGGAATATTGTCGTCAATACAATACTTTCTTCCGCTGATTATATACACATGACAAAATATAATATTT
>NC_091583.1:16416362-16418862 GCF_042767895.1 Penaeus vannamei | reverse complement strand
ATGCTTACTCGAGTGCTCATTATGATCACCATCATTATCATGATTATCATTATTATCGGTATGATTAGCTGTTCTATTGTTATTGTTATCATTACCAATGTTAATATTATTCTTATTATCCTTATCATTATATTATCATCTTTATCATTAAAATCATTATTACTATTATCATTAACAGTATTATCATTGCTGTTGTCGTTATTGTTATCATTATCAATATTTTCGTTATTATTATTATTATGATTATCATTTTATTATTATTGTCAATATTACTATCATCATCATCATTATCATAATCATTGTCGTTGATGATAATTGCCATACTTCTTGTTATCAGCATTATCATATCTATTCATCATCATTAGCATGGCTATCACTCGTATAGCAACAACAACAACACGCAACAACAACAACACACAACAACAACAATAACAACACACAACAACAACAGCAGCAGCAACAACAACAACAACAACAGCAGCAGCAGCAACAACAACAACAGCAACAACAACAACAACAACAACAACAGCAACATCAACAGCAACAACAACAGTAACCTCAACAGCAACAACAACAGCAACAACAACAACAACAAACAGCAACAACAGCAACAACAACAACAACAACAACAGCAACAACAACAATAACAACAACAACAAAAACAGCAACAACAACAACAACAAACAGCAACAACAACAACAGCAACAACAACAGCAACAACAACAACAATAACAATAATAGCAACAACAACAGCAACAACAGCAGTAACAACAACAACAACAACAGTAACAACAACAGTAACAACAACAGTAACAACAACAGTAACAACAACAGTAACAACAACAGTAACAACAACAACAACAACAACAGCAACGACAGCAACAACAACGACAACAATAACAACAACAACAACGACAACAACGACAACAATAACAGCAAAAAACAACGACAACAGCAACAACAACAACGACAACATCAACAACCACTACCACAACAGCAACAACAACGACAACCACGACACCAACAAAAACAACAACAACAACAGCAACGACAGCAACAACAACAAAAACCAACAAAAACAACAACAACAACAGCAACAACAACAGCAACAACAATAACAACAACAAACAGCAACAACAGCAACAGCAACGACAGCAACAACAACAACAACAGCAAAATCAAACTGCAACAACAACAAAAATAACCAACAACAACAACAACAACAAACAGCAACAACAACAGCAACAGCAGCAGCAACAACAACAACAACAACAACAACACACAACAGCAACAACGACAAAAACAACAACAACAACAAAAACAACAACAACAACACCAAACAGCAATAACAACACCAAACAGCAATAACAACAACAACAACACACAACAACAACAACAACAACGCAACAATCATGACTACAAATTTCTAATAACAGAAACGCCACATTTCTGTTTCTTTCTTTGTAGTCCCCTGAGTGGTTGGAAATTAATGAAATGAGTTTTAAAAAACCTCCGAGCTATGATTAACTTAATTGCAATGTAGGTTGTAATGATCGAGAAGGGATGATAACAATCTATTATTCGGCAGTTGTTATTATTGATATTGCTACTACCATACTGCTACTGTTGTTAATTGTCATTGTTATCACTGCTTTCATTGTTATTGTTATTATTATTATTATCATTATTATTATTATAATTATTATTATTGTTATTACTATCATTATCATTATCATTGTTATTATTATTATCATTATTGATATTATCACTATTATTATTATTATTATTATTATTATTATTATTATCATCATCATCATCATCATCATCATCATCATCATCATCATCATCATCATCATCATCATCATCATCATCATCATCATCATCATCATCATCACCATCATCATCATCATCATCATCATCATCATTATCTTAATCATTATTATCATCATTATTACTATTATTATTATTGTTACTATTATTATTATTGTTATTATTATTTTCATCATTATCATTGCTATTATTATTACAATTATTATCTTTATCATTATCGTTATTGTTATCACCATCATTGTTTTATTGCTGCTATTATCATTGGCATTATCATTATCATCAATGTTATTTTCATTATCATCATTATCATTATTATTATTATCATTGTTATTACTGTCATTACTATTATCATTATCATCAGTGTCATTATTATCATTATCATTATCATAATCATCATTGTTGTTGTTGTTGTTATTATCACTATTATAATCAACACTATCAGTCCCATAATTATCGTTATCATTATTGTTATTCATTCATTATTGTTACCATCATTATCAGCCTTTTCCTTTTTCCTGCTATTTTTATTGTTATCTTTATAGCTATTGCCATTATTGTCTTATCATTATTACTATTATCATCGGTATCATTATTACTACGGTTATTATTGTCGCAATGGTAAAGTTATAAATAATCATAATTATTATTTTCATGTTATAATGTTACCATT
>NC_091583.1:16377900-16390400 GCF_042767895.1 Penaeus vannamei | reverse complement strand
AAAAAATAAACAATAATAAAATGATATATCATATAGATAAATAAACATGCACATGAATGGAAGATGCAAATGTATAACAATATTAAGTAGATAACATATATAAATAAATGCTTATATATAAATGGATGAGGTAAAAATATAAATCAACGATGATAAATAAATAATATAAATAAATAAAGGCACATATAAATGAAATATATATATATATATATATATATATATATATATATAAAACAATAACAATTAAATATAGATAAATATATACAGATAAATATAGATAAACATATAACTAAATTACATAAATAAATAAACAAAATGTATAACAATATTAAGTAGATAACATATATAAATAAATGCTTATATATAAATGGATGAGGTAAAAATATAAATCAACGATGATAAATAAATAATATAAATAAATAAAGGCACATATAAATGAAATATATATATATATATATAACAATAACAATTAAATATAGATAAATATATACAGATAAATATAGATAAACATATAACTAAATTACATAAATAAATAAACAAAAATTGCTAAAGTAAATATAGATAAACATATATAAATAAAAATAGCTAACACTAAATAAATAAACATATCTAACCATACATAAATAAAAATATCCAACCACATACAAATAAAAACAACTACCCATCCATAACCAAAATATACCTAACCACACACAACCAAATCATACAAATAAGCGAAAGAGACATCAAATCAAATCCATGTCAGAGTCACGCGTGGATGGCCGTTCGTGAAGCCATTGTTGTCGTTCGTGAAGCCATTGTTGTCGTTCGTGAAGCCATTGTTGTCGTTCGTGGAGCCATTGTTGTCGTTCGTGAGAGCTGGAGCATCTGAAGACATAGATCCCTTTATCGGGCCTACGATTGCTCGCCGATTCAGTACCAAACAAATGTCAGGCACTAGCGCTGGCATCATTAATAACCGCGTGGATCTCTTCTCTTCTCTCTTTCTCTCTTTTCTCTCTCTCTCGCTTTTCTCTCTATTCTCTTTTATTTTTCTTCGTTTCGTTTTTTTTTCGCTTTTCTTTTCTTTAATTCTTTCTGTTTTTTGGGGGGTTTGGTTTGGTTTGTTAAGTTTTTTGTTTTTGTTTTTTGATGGTGTGTGATTTTGTGTTTATTTGTTTGTTTGTGTGTGACTGTTTATACCGGTGTCTCTCTCTTCCTGTCTCTCTCTCTCTCTTTCTCTCTCTCTCTCTCTTACTCTTTCACTGTTTCTTTCCTTCGTTGAAAGGATGAAATTTGGAGTGTGTTAGCTGTTGAATCAAAGCAGAAAATAGAGAGAGAGAGAGAGAGAGAGAGAGAGAGAGAGAGAGAGAGAGAGAGAGAGAGAGAGAGAGAGAGAGAGAGAGAGAGAGAGAGAGAGAGAGGCGAGTAGAATAAAGTAATGGTGCGGCTGGCCATAGCCTAAAGAGAAGGGCAGCTTCCCTCACCGATCCCCGACACACACACACACACACACGGCGAGAGAGAAAACCCCGACACGGAATATGCGCACACACACCGCCGCCTCCGCTCACAAGCCGACTCACCTAACGCCGGGACTCGCGACCTAACCGTCTTCTTTCTTTCTCGTGTCTATCTCTTTCCCCCGCGCTCTCTACGCTCGCCTCGACACGTGTCCTCGGCGACGGGATACATACCTGCAAGTATCCGGCGACACATCCGACGCCACTGGTCGAATTATCCATTCAAGCGAGGCGGTCCTACAAGGGAAATCCCTATCGCCCGCCATCGATGGCTGGCGCGCTCGCCGCCATTTTGAAAACCTCACTCATTCGATCGCTTTCACATCGCTGCGAAGGCTTTTTGCATCATATCTGGGCGCATATTTTCCTCATGCGGTGCTTTACATGTTGCAATTTACCCAATGTGCGAGTCACAAACTTTGCATTTTTGTGGGATCCGGCGCTCATAGAGAAATAAAGAAGAAAAGAGAGCGCCGCGCCAAGCCAAAGCCCGGGAACCGTTATACGCGGCGGGAGGCAGAGGTGGTGGAGAGCGCCGGGAGGAGGGGAAGAGGGAGGGGAGGACGGGGAAGGGGGTGAAGGGGGTGGGGGGACTGCCAGGCCGGGGTGGGGGTGGCGGTGATATAACCCCACCACGGGAGCCATTGATCGCTCCTGCACACTATACACACACACCTCTCTTCCTGCTCCACAGCGCTCCACATCCTCTCCACCCTCCTGGACGGCCCCCGCCTCCCCCTCCCCCTCCCCGCTCCACACACGAGGCGCCTCCATCCACCAGCACTGAGCCCTTGCAACGCCCTTCCTTCCACTGTGAAAATCGGCACTGGAGTGAGCCGTGGGCAGGCGAGGCAGCTCCTCTGTAGCGTCTGGTAATGGGTACTCGTAAATTTGAACCAAATGTGGGACGTGAATCGTAGCCATAAATTTTATTACTCTGCCCCCTACGGCCGGCTCGGGGCTTCGTCTGGGCGGGCTTACTAACGTTGTTGAAGCCTCCCGTGACGTCACACGATGACACACGATGACTCATGTGAGGAATCGTTCAATTGCACGGCCGCGGGTGCAACTTGCAACCCTGCCTGGGCTCGGCGGGTCGTGGTAGAGGGTGGCGGTAGCGGGGTCGAGCGGCCGGGCTGAAGGAACATAAGCCCAACGACTCTTCGGCGGCTGAATTCATGAATGAAAGGGGGAGAGGGAGGGCAATGGGTGAGGGAAGGAGGGAGGGAAGGGGAGGGAGGGCAGAACGTTCACACTTTTCCCCCCCTTTGGACAGTTTTGCTGTGGATTTAGACTTTGTTTGAATGTCCCTTGCGATTGATTTGTGCGGGCTCGGCCACCCTTCCTCCCCTCCCTCCCCCTCCCGTGTCCTTCCCACCAACTACCCCTCCCCCTTTTCCCTAACTTTAACCTCAAGTTCCTTACCTTCCCTTCTCCCTCCCTCCCTCCCCCCTCCCCCCCCCCCTTCCTATCCCTCCTCCCTACCTCATCCCCCCACTTCCCATCCCACCTCCCTCCCTTCCCCTTCCTCCTCCTCCTTTCCTCCCTCTCATTACGACGTGGCCCGGAGAATTAGCTGTAGAAATTGAATGGCCATCGGCGCTTCCCGTCCGTCCAATAGAGCTCGGCGCTGCGCAAAGATGCTCGAGAAAGGATAATGAAGATCAGACGCAGAGAGACGAGGAGGAGGAGGAGGAGGCGGGAGAGGCGAAGGCGCGGGCGGGGATTTGCAGGAGTTTCAATTGAGGGAAACTCGTTGCGAGGCTGACTAGGAGGCCGTGCGCACAGGCAAACATGCGCGCACATACACACATCTGTACAGATACATACATGTATTCACACACAGGTATATATATATATATATATATATATATATATATATATATATATATATATATATATATATATATATATATATATTTCTATGTATATATATACATATATACACGCACACACACGCACACACACACACACACACACACACACACACACACACACACACACACACACACACACACACATATATATATATATATATATATATATATATATATATATATATATATTTATATATATGTATATGTATATATATATATATATATTTATATATATGTATATGTATATATATATATATATATTATGTATATATATATATAAATATATATATATATATATATATATATAGAGAGAGAGAGAGAGAGAGAGAGAGAGAGAGAGAGAGAGAGAGAGAGAGAGAGAGATATGTAGATATATAGATAGATAGATAGATAGATATAGGTATAGATATATATAGATATATGTGTGTGTGTGTGTGTGCGTGACCATTTACGTATGTTTACATATATTTTCACAAATCATATATATGACCCACGTGGTATAACGGAATCTCAAATCAACAGTAACTCACCAAAAAAAAGAAAATTCAATAACGACTCATAAAACGCAAAGAATGAAGTGAATTTTGAATATTCATCGAGCATCCCACATACCACCCAGGGCGTACGACTTAGGGGGGAGGGGAGGGGGGGGGAGGGAGAGGGCGGGTACGGGAGGAGTGGAGGAGGAGGAAGAGGAGGAGGAGAAGGAGGAAGAAGAGATCGAGGTGTGGTGGTGGGGGGGGGTGGGCAGGAGGATGAGGAGGAAGAGATGGAGGTGTGGGGGGGAGGAAGAGGAAGGAGGAGGGTGTGTGTGTGTGGGGGGAGGGGAGGAGGAAGAGGGGATGAGATGGAGGTGTGGGGGAGGAGGGAGGAGGAAGAAGTGGAAAGGAAGGGAAGAAGGGAAACGAAAGGGTATTTGGAAAGGGAGGGAGGAAAGACAGAAAGAAGAAAGGAGGGTATGGGAGAGGAGATGGAAGAGGTGGAGAGAAAGGAAGAGGATGTTAGGGACAGAAGTACGAAAGAAAGGGAGAAGAAAGGGGATCCTAAGAAAGGGAAGAGGGAGAAAGGACGTATATAGGAGAGAAGAAAAAGCAAAAGGTAAGGGAAGAAAAACGTAAAGAGATGTTCGATAACAGAGAAAAGAAAAGCGAAAAAGAAATACAAAGAGGAAGAAGAGGGTATGGGGAAATACGATTGGTTTGGGAAGAGGGAAAGGGAGGGGAGGGGGGGAGTGGAAGTAATGGAAAAAGGAGGGAAGGAGGGGAGGGGGTGGGGGGGTGAGGGGTAAAGATATTGGCTCCAGGAAATGCAAACATCAGCTGGCGAGGATGGAATATTCTCCAGAATGCACGAAAGAGCATTTTTTTTAGCGTATGGAAAAATGGGTTTCGATATTGTAGATTTTTTTCTTTTCTTTCTTTTCTTCTATTTTCATTTTTGTTGTTTAAGTTTTTTATTATTTGTTTCTTTGGGGATGTTCCTAATACCGTTTATTCATTTTCCTTATAAAAAAAAAGTATACGTTTTGATATTGTTATATTCCGTGATCTATGCTCGTTTATATTTTTCTATTTCTTAAGATTTCGTTCTCTCTATATTGAAAGTCAATAAACATTAATAAACATCCACTAAATGACAGCTTCAAGAACAAAGGTCATGACGGAATACTTTTTTCTGTTCTTAAACATCCTTACATAAGAAACACACACACACTGACACTTTCTTTCTCTCTCTCTCTCTCTCTCTCTCTCTCTCTCTCTCTCTCTCTCTCTCTCTCTCTCTCTCTCTCTCTCTCTCTCTCTCTCTCTCTCTCTCTCTCTCGCTCAAACAAACAAACACGAGAAAAACAGAAATCTCCCCTCGTTGCCCATGAATAAAAAAAAATACCCCCTCCCCCCAAAGAAAAAAAAAATCCAAACGACAAAAAAAAAAAAGAATTTATGACTATTATGCGAACCGGAATTACGCGAGTTTATGAGGTTGCGTTACCGTGGTCAGTCGTGTCTAGGCCGCTTTAGCTAAACACATAGCTCTGTGTCTCAGAACCGGAGCCGTGAATTTATAGCCCCGTATTCGCTAATGAAGAGGCTATTACCTTCGTGAGCGATAATTTATAGCCTTATATTAGAGTTTTACAGCCTTTTCACACACTCGCGACCGTCGCCTCCGCAGCGCTTCCTCTGGGGGCGGGAGGGATGGAGATGTAACGTTTGCTCGGAAACGTTTGGAAGTGGGCGATTTTTGGTGATTTTTGGTAATTTTTTTTTTTTTTTTTTTTTTTTTTGAAGGGGGTGGGTGTGTGGTTGGGAGGAAAGGGGTGGTTATTTTGTCTTTCGGTTGAAATTTTCGTGTATTTACTCTCTTTTACTTTCTCTGTCTGTCTGTCTCTCTCTGTCTCTCTCTCTCTGTTTGTCTGTATATCTGTCTGTCTGTCTATCCGTCTGCCTATTTATCTGTATACTTCTCTGTCTGTCCATCTTCTTGCCTGATGTTTGTCTATCAATTTGCCTGTCTGTCTATCTATGCATATATGAAAAAAAAACATTTTAAAAATGTTTACCTCTCACTCTCATGAAAAATAACCAACCCGCCCTCAGTCGAAGTTATCTTTACAGTCCAACTTCTATCACCCACCGCCCATCCCCCCCATCCCCCCCATCCCCCCCATCCTCCCATTCCCCCGCCCCACATCCGCTTGAAACAAAAAAATGAGAAAGAGAGAAAGAAAGAGGAAGAGAGAATGGTAGCAAGTAAGAAAAAGAGAAAGAGACAGGGAGGGAGAGAGAAAGAGAGAGAGAGAGAGAGAGACAGACAGACAGACAGACAGACAGAGACAGAGACAGAAAGAGAAATAGACAGAGAGAAAAAGAAAGAGAAACAGTGAGAGAAAAAGAAATAGACAGACAAATATAGATAGAGACCCAAACAGACAGACAGAAACACACACACACAAACAAAGAGCTAAAAAAAAAAAAAAGAAAAAAAAAAATGAACATCACATACCGAGCCTCATCACCCCACCCTCGCCTTCCCTCCAGTAATGGGGTTATCGAAATGATTTGGGTGAGAGGTGTTCGTCCCTTCGTTGTTGTAAATGGCCGATATCCGTACTATAAAATCATTACCTCTGGCTCCGACTCTCACCTGCCACCTGGCGTGTGTATATATATAAACCTCGTGTTCTGTTTTCCTTTTTTCTTTTTATCTTTTTTTTTTTTTTTCTTTTTTCTTTTTCTTTTTTTCTCTTTTTTTTTTTTTTCTCTCTTCTTTCGCTCTCCCTTTTTCTTTTTCCTTTTCTCTCTTTCATTTTTTCTTTTTCTTTTCTCTTTCTTTTTCTCTCTCTCTACTTTTTTTTCTTTTTTCTTTTTCTCTCTCTCTCTTTTTTTTTTTGGGGGGGGAGTAATGGCAGTACCTGCCACATGCTACTCTTGAAGGTGTAGGACGGAGTAGGAGAATAGATGGGAGGAAGGATGGAGAGGAAGGGGCGGGAGGATAGACAGGGTGGATAGGTGGGGGGGAGGTAAGGGAGAGGGAGGATAGGTGGGGGGGGGGGGTAAGGGAGAGGGAGAGATAGGTGGGGGGAAGGTAAGGGAGAGGGAGTGGGATAGCTGGGGGGGGAGGTAAGGGAGAGGGAGGATAGGTGTGGGTGGAAGAGTGGGAGGGGATAGAGACGCAAGGTGAGAGGAAAGACGGGGAGTGAGGGGATAGGATAGGGAGGAGAGGTAAAGGAGAGGGGTGATAAATGGGGAGTGAGGGACGAGAGAATGGGATGGAAGGACGGGTTTTAGGCAGGAAGGGGAGAAAGGATAGAGAAAGGATAGATAGAAGGAGCGAGAAGGCTTGGAAGGAGGCATGAAATAAAGGTGGAAGGAAGAGGGAGAGAAAGGGGAAGGATAGGCAGAAAGGGAAGGAGAATAGGTGGAAGCAAAGAGAAGGGTAAAGGAGGAGGGGAGGGGATGAGGGATGGGAGGGGTGGAGGGCGGAGGAGGAGGAGGAGGAGGGTGGAAGAGACGACATGATGTGATGAGGTGATTAGAATAATGAAAGGGGAGGGAGGAGGAGGATAAAATTGTATAGCTATATCTTTGTCTACTCTGTCTGTCTGTCTGCCTCTGTCTCTCTCTCTCTCTCTCCATATACATATATATATATATATATATATATATATATATATATATATATATATATATATATATATATATATATATATATATATATATATATATAAAGAGAGAGAAAGAGAGAGAGAGAGAGAGAGAGAGAGAGAGAGAGAGAGACAGAGAGGCAGACAGATGGAAAGAGAAGGAGAAAGACAGACAGACAGACAAACAAACAGACGAACAAAAAAACTGTAACAAAAAACATTTAACACAATCAACATCAAACAATGAAGCACCAAACAAATCCAAGAAAACAACAATCAACAGAAAACAATCAACAAACAAGCAAACTAAAACAGTTACATCCTCCCCCAAACCAGGGACACACCGAGGTAGAGAACCAGGTAGAAAAAAAGAGGAAGGAAGGTAGAAAAATAGATAAGTAGAGGGACAGGTAGACTCTCCTCTCAGCAGGTTACCGTGTTCAGGCCGTATACATCCGTGTTCAAAGACTTAATGGTTTATTTAACATTGCCTTAACCCTGATCAGCAAATGTTGGGTTGAGAGGGCGACGGAGGAGGAGGAGAAAGTCAAAATGGAGGGGCAGTATTTTTTTTTTTTTTTATGGAAGTGGGGGGGTGGAAGAGGGGGAGAAGGAATGGGTGAGAGGGAGTAAGAAGGGGAGAGAAGGGAGGAAGGAGGGAAGGAGTGAGGGAGGAAGGAGAGGGAGGGAAGGGAGAGAGAGAGAGAGGAGAGAGAGAGAGAGAGAGAGAGAGAGAGAGAGAGAGAGAGAGAGAGAGAGAGAGAGAGAGAGAGAGAGAGAGAGAGAGAGAGAGAGAGAGAGAATCATATATATACACACATGTACTGTTTATATAACCGCATATACACAGAAAGAGAGAGGGAAAGAAAGGGAAGGAGAAAGAGAAAGAGGAAAAGAGAAACAGACAAACAGACAGACAAATAAAGACACACAGAAAAAAGACAAGAAAGAAAGAAAAAAACATACAAGATCAAGATCGTAAATTTAATAAGAGGGTTCTCAACCAGAAACGACCACCTCCCCCCCCTCCTCCCCCCTAGCCAAGCCACAGCCAAGACAAAGGACCACCTCAGACGTTACAAAGAAGTGACAGTGATGTGAGGTTGCACGCTGCATGACTGACATGAGGGTGACTGTACGTAAGCCCTGATGTCACTGCCACCACTGCTGTCACTGTCGCCATTGCTGTCACTGTCATCTCTACCTCACCTCCCCTCCTCCACGTTCCTCTAACTGTTGCCAGATGCGAGGAGCCAATGTTGCCACGTACTCACGTAATTGCAGAGGGAATACGGAAGCAATATGGGCTAATTTGCAAAGAGAGTCGCGATAGAAAAGAGAGAAAGTAAGTAAGAAAGAGAGAGAGAGAGAGAGAGAGAGTAAGTAAGAAAGAGAGAGAGATTGAGATTGAGAGAGAGAGAAAGAGAGAGAGAGCGAGAGAGAGAGTAAGTAAGAAAGAGAGAGAGAGAGAGAGAGAGAGAGGGAGAGAGAGAGAGAGAGAGAGAGAGAGAGAGAGAGACAGAGAGAGAGAGAGAGAGAGAGAGATAGAGATAGAGAGAGAGAGAGAGAGAGAGAGAGAGAGAGAGAGAGAAATAGACAAATTAAATACTTAAAAAGGGGGAAATGCCTTTGTTATGGTTCTTATAGTTGTTTTAATTCGGCTGATAAGATTGCATAAGATTTTGTGGTTTAAAAATAGGAGTATGTGGAATGCACAGAAATTTACGAATGCTATTGTTTAATAAGTCTATAAGTTTATTTGGAAGCTACACCAGCCTTACAAAGTATACGTAAGCACAAAGAACAAATAAACAATAAAAAAGAGGCCATAATTCCTGCCAGAGAGAAGTAAACCAGGAAAGATAAACCAGGAAAGACAGAGCAAGATAAAGCTTGAGAGAGGGAGAGAGAGAGAGAGAGAGAGAGAGAGAGAGAGAGAGAGAGAGAGAGAGAGAGAGAGAGAGAGAGAGAGAGAGAGAGAGAGACAGAGAGAGAGAGAGAGAGAGAGAGAGAGAGAGAGAGAGAAATAGAGAGAGACACAGACAAACAGAGAAGACAGAGACAGAGAGAAAACAGACGAAAAGAGACAGAAAAAAACAAAAGGAAAGAGAGATTGAGAGAAGACAGAAAGAAGAGAGAAAATAAAGACCGATAAAGAGAGAGACAGAGCGAGCGAATTAGACCCTCATTATTCCTCCTAATGACAAGATGCACTAGGTTTATCGGTGATTTACACGTAGTTGCTAAAGCGGGCCACAGGTACACATGAGGAACGGGGCGGGGGTGAGGTAGGGAAGAGGGGGGCAGAGGGAGAGGATACATCCAATGACGAAGGAGAGGGAATGGGGAGGGGGGAGCCCATTCAGGTAGGGAAGAGGTGGGGGAAGAGGGTGGGGGATAGGGGGAGGGGAGAGGGAAGTGGGAGAGGAAGATGACATGGAAAGACAGAAGGAGAGGGAATGGGGGAGGAGGAAGAGGTTGGGGGAAGCCCACTGAGGGTAGGAAAGAGGGTGGGGGATAGGGGGAGGGAGAGGGGGAGAGGGAGAGGATACATCTAGTGAGGAATGGGAGAGAAAGGGGTTGGGGAGTGAAAGCTCATTGGGGATAGGGGAGAGGGGGAAGGGGAGAGGATACATCTAGTGAGAAATAGAAGGGGCTGGGGGAGATGGGAGAGGGGAGGGTAGTTCTCCTGGTGAGGAAGGAAAGAGAGGGAGAGAGGGGGAGAGGGGAAGGTAGTACATTCAATGATAAAGGGAAGGGGCTGGTGGAGAAACTGGAGAGGGGGAGGTAATAGATTTGAGTGAAGAAGGAAAGAGGAAGAGAGAGAGGGGAAGGTGCAGCACATCCTGAATGAGGGGAAGGGAAGGGAGAGAATAGGAGAGAGGAGGGGGTGAGGTAGTACATCCAGGGAGTAAGGGAGAGGGGTGGGGGGAGAGGGGGAAAAAAAGAAAAGAGGTAGGTAGTACACCCATTGAGAAAGGGAAGAGGGTGGGGAGGAGGAGGACAAAGGGGAGGGAATAGAGAGTGAGGAGCGAGATAGAGGAAGGGGGCGGGCGAACATCAATTAAGGAAGGGGGAGAGGGAGAGAGGGAAGCAGAACATCCAGGGAGGAGAGGTATGAGAGCGAGGGAGGGAGGGAGGATATAAAGGGGAACTAGGGATGGGGAGAGGGGAGATGGAGAATATCCAGAGGGGAAAGGGAGGAGAATGGG
Source organism: Penaeus vannamei (assembly GCF_042767895.1). Classification (NCBI taxonomy): domain Eukaryota; kingdom Metazoa; phylum Arthropoda; class Malacostraca; order Decapoda; family Penaeidae; genus Penaeus; species Penaeus vannamei. The sequence continues at coordinate 16,379,665 of NC_091583.1, read as the reverse complement.
GAGAGGGGGAGAGGGGGGAGATCTCCTAGGGGAGAGGAAAGGGAGGAAGAGCCAAAGAGGGAGAGAGAATATTCACTGAAGAGGAACGGAATGACCATCAAACGAGGGAGGGAGAAGAGGGGGAGGGAGAGAGAGGGAGAGGAGAGGGGAAGAGTACGATGCAATGGGGAGATGAGAAAAAGTTGGAGTTTAAAGTTGTTGCAATGGGTACACTAGAGAGAACATTTTGAAGAACATGATGATTGGATAAACTTTCAACATACTGAATATAACATTTTTTAGTGTGTTTTGATTAAAACTGATTTGTTCTTAGATATTATTTCTGCTAAAACAATGCCTAAAACTTATGCAATAATCTGTAGACGATCTATTATAGTTCTCAAAGACAAATTCTACAAGAAAATTAAATAAAAAGATAGACTAAAAACAGAATGACATCCATAAAACATTTTTATTTTTCGAATGACACCAAGTTACATCAATCAAAGAAGAAGAAATAAATGAGAAAGTGAGAGAGAAGAAGAAAAAAAAATCGTGAATGGAAAATAGCTTTTCGAAATTAACGGGAAAACTTTCGTGGGAATGAAGGAACAGGAGAGGGAGGGGGGGGGACGAGAGGAGGTGGGGGGGGGGGTCGAAGGAGAGAAGGAGGGACAGGAAAGGATATCATATCTTTGGACAAGGAAGTGAGAATGGGCGTGAGAAATGAGAGGGAGGAGGAGGTCCAAGAATTAGGAGATGAGATAAGAAAGTAGAAAGATAAGGAAAGAAAAGAAAGGGAATAATAGATGAATGGACAATAGATGGACAATGGGATAAATCGTTAAATCAGTACGTTAATGATAACGATTATAGACTTTTGCTTGATAATTAATGAGAAATTAATGAGAGAGAGAGAGAGAGAGAGAGAGAGAGAGAGAGAGAGAGCAGTATGTAGATAAATATATATATAGAGAGAGCATAGAGAGACAAGTATATAGATATATATATATGTATATAGAGAGAGAGAGAGAGGGAGAGACAGACAGACAGTAAGAAACAGAGAGAGAGAGAAACAGAAAGACATACAAAAAGAAAGAGAGAGAGAAACAAACAAACCAAACCAAAACCAAAAGAAAAACAGAGAACAGAAACAGAGAAAGCGAAAGACAGAGAGAAAGAGAATAAATAAGCAGCGATGAAAGGTAGAGAGCGAAGACAAGAAGAGATTAGAGTGACTGTATTGATCCGTCGGGTTGAAGAGTGGATGAGGAAGAGGCTTAAAGAGGAGAATTAAAACTTTTTTATTATTTTTCTCCCCTTCGAGAACTTTCAAAAATGACTTCTCGCGTTAATGGGATATGGGAATTTCCATCACTGAAGAAGGGAGAGGAAAATCGTGTAGTAGTTGTAGTAGTAGTAGTAGTAATAGTATTATCTTTATTATTATTATTATCATTGGTAGTAGTAGTAGTAGTAGTAGCAGCAGCTAGCAGTGAGAAAGAATGAAGAAAGAAAGAGTAGTAGCACAATAGCAGATAGTACAAACAACATTTCATTATTATTATTAGTAGTAGTAGTAGTTGTAGTAGAAGTAGTAGTAGTAGTAATAGTAATATCCCCAGTAGTAGTTGTGGTTGTTGTTGTTGTTGTTATCATCGTCATAATCGTCGTTGCAGCTTTAATAATATATTTGCAATACCTAGGCAACATCACCAATAACATCAACACACAATTACACAACAACACCTCAACACTCACACTCAACACAAAACACACCCAGACA
>NC_091583.1:16365400-16375400 GCF_042767895.1 Penaeus vannamei | reverse complement strand
TCCTCTCTACCAATCTTTTTCTTTCTTTCTCTATTAATCTCTGTCTCTATGTCTCTCTCTCTTCTCTCTTTTCTATCTGCTTTAGTGACTTTATGCAATACTTATAAATTTGAATATACAAGAAACCCTCAGTACAGTACATCTTTCCTTATAATTTTTTCTTCTTCTCCTACTCCTCCTTCATCCTCCCCTCCCTCTTCCTGTTCCCCTTCCTACATCAAAATTTTCCTCTTTTCTCTTCTGTTCCCATAAAATCGTCACTTCTCTCTCTCTCCCTTCCCTTTCATATTCCCAAGCTTTTATCTATTCTTGCCTCCTATTCATTCTCTTTTCCTCCTCACTCCTACTACCTTCTCCCTTCCCCTCTCCTCCCTTTCCCCGTCTGTCCTTATCCCTGATCCTATCTAGCTCCTATCCTTCTTCGTCCTCTCCCTTTCTTCCTTCCCTATCTAACCCAACTCTCCTCCTCACCTACCGGGTAGGTAGATGGGCAGGCTACCCATCGTCTAACCCTCCTCCTCCCTCTCTCCTTACTCTTTCTACCTTCTCTTCTCCTCCCTATCCCACTCTCAGCCTCTGGCCTCATCCTCCCTCAATCCTTTCCCCCTAATCCTCCTCCTCCTCTCCTTCCTTACTCTCAACCTTCCCTCTCTATTCTTTCTCTATCCCTCCCTCCCTCCCTCCCTTGCCCATGCCCTTTTAACCCTTCTCTCTCGCATCCCTTCCCTTCCACATGCCTTCCCTTCTGCTTTCCTCTCTCCTTCCTCCTTGCCCTTCCTACCTCCCTCCTGTCCCTTCCCTAACCCCGCATCCCTTCCCCCTGCCTTCTTCTTCCCTCCCCGTCCCTCCCTCCATCTCTTCCCCTTCCTCCCATCCTTTCCCTCCCCCTCCCAACGCCTTCCCATCCCATCCCATCCCACCCTCCCATCCCATCCCATCCCATCCCTCCCTCCCTCCAACGCCTTCCCTCTCCCTTCCCTAACCCCCTCCCTCCCTCCACCCTTCCAGCCCTCCGCCCTCCTTCCCCCTCTGCCTCGTAAAGCTGTCACCCTGCCGCCGCCGGTGTTCTGCCACCATCATCCCCTCTGCCAACGACTGGGGGCAGCGTTCGCGTAGCCTTCACTCAGGCAGCTGGATTAAGAGTCGTGTTATCCCTTAGGCAAATCTACGCGAACGGTATTGGTACATGCGCGTGGAGCCGCTGCGTGTGCGTGCGTGTGTGTGTTTGTATGAATGAGTGGAGTGAGTGGATGAATGTGTGTGTGTGTGTGTGTGTGTGTGTGTGTGTGTGTGTGTGTGTGTGTGTGTCTGTGTATGTGTGTGAGTGTATGTGTGTGTGTGTGCGTGTGTGTGTGTTTGTGTGTGTGTGTGTGTCTGTTTGTTTAGTGGATGTGTGTGTGTGCCTGTCTGTTTGAGTGGGCGTGTGTGTGTAAGTTGGTGCGTGTGTGTCTGTGAATGTCTCTGATTTGTGTCTACCTTTGTTTGTGTTCGTTTGTGTATCCTTGTGTTTGTGTTTTTCTGACTTGGTGTTTATGCGAATATATGTTAATTTGTAGGTGTTATCGCGCTAGTACCGACGTATAACATTATTTCTCTCAATCAATTTTAGAAGAGTTAAAAAATATATATATAGGCTATTTGGCTTCAACACCTCCTACCATCCCTCCCTTACCTATCACAATCCTATTCCGTGGATACAGCTGTACCCCCCACCCCCTCCCACCCCCCACTCCCCCACCCCCTCCCACCCCCCAATCCCCCACCCCCTGGTTCTCTCGCATCCATCTATCCTTTAAAGTCTACCTTACCCCCCCCCTCTCAGCCGATTCCCATTGTCAAACCTTCTCTCGCATACGACAATCTTGCAAAACATTTTTCTTTGAAGAAGATGCTCGAGACACAGGTTTCTCTCTCTCTCTCTCTCTCTCTCTCTCTCTCTCTCTCTCTCTCTCTCTCTCTCTCTCTCTCTCTCTCTCTCTCTCTCTCTCTCTCTCTCTCTCTCTCTTCGTCTCTCTCTCTCTCTCGCTCTCTGTCTATCTCTCTCTCTCTCTCTCTCTCTCTCTCTCTCTCTCTCTCTCTCTCTCTCTCTCTCTCTCTCTCTCGCTCTCTGTCTATCCATCTATCTATCTATCTATCTATCTATCTACCTATCTATGTAGATAGATGTATATTCATCTACCTATCCAGCTATCTATCTATCTATTTATTCATCTACTTATCTATGAGTCTATCTCTCTCTCTCTCTCTCTCTCTCTCTCTCTCTCTCTCTCTCTCTCTCTCTCTCTCTCTCTCTCTCTCTCTTTCTCTCTCTCTCTCTCTCTCTCTCTCTCTCTCTCTCTCTCTCTCTCTCTCTCTCTCTCTCTCTCTCGCTCTCTGTCTATCCATCTATCTATCTATCTATCTATCTACCTATCTATGTAGATAGATGTATATTCATCTACCTATCCAGCTATCTATCTATCTATTTATTCATCTACTTATCTCTGAGTCTATCTATTTATCTGTTTGTCGGTCGGTCTATCTATATGTCTACATGCATGCACGCGCTCTCACTCTCATCCTCACGTTCACTCTTACTCTCACTCTCTTTCTCACTCTTACTCTCACTTTCGCTCTCACTCTTACTCTCACTCTCTTTCTCACTCTTACTCTCACTCTCGCTCTCTCTCTCACTCTCTCCATCACTCTTACTCTAACTCTCTCTCATTCTCTCTCCGACCCTCACTCTTACTCTCACTCTAAATCTTAATCTCACTCTCACTCTCTCTCTCTCTCTCTCCCACCCTCACCCTGACCCTGACCCTCACTCACACCCTCCCTCACACCCTCCCTCACACCCCTCCTCACACCCTCCCTCACACCCTCACCCTCACTCTCACTCTCACCCTCTCTCACTCTCACTCACACCCTCCCTCACCCACACCCTCCCTCACACCCTCCCTCACACCCTCACTCTCGCTCTTTCCGGAATGTTCCATGAACCTCGTCTTGAGCGGGATGGTTCTGTCCTCATCCCACTCGCTTGCTTCACTCTCTCCTCAGCTTGATGTCTTTACTTCTTCATTATCCTGGTTTCGCTTTCCACTTTTTTCTCTGTTGGCCTTTTCGCTTTGTATTTCTGGTTTATTATTGTTGTTGTTGTTGTTTTATTGGTTTTGTTATTATTGGTGTCATTGTTGTTTTTGTTGTTGATGTTATTATTATTATCATTGTTATTATTATTATCGTTATGATCATTATACTCCTCCTATTTTCTCTCTTTCACCTTCTTTGCCCTTTCTATCCTCTTACCCTCCTCCTTCCTCCTTCATTCTCAACCTCCTTCTCCTACTTCTCACCTCATCCTCCCTCCCTCTCAGCCCTCCTCCTCTACCCTCCCTCTCACCCTTTCTTCCTCCCTCCCTCTCCTCCTCCCTCTACCCTCTCACCCCTCCTCTTCCTCCTTCCCTCTCGCCCCTCCTCCTACTTCCCTCTCACCCTCCTCGTCCTCCCTCCCTCCCTCTTACCCTCTCGCCCTCGTCCTCCTCCTACCTCCCTGTCACCCTCCTTCTAGCTCCGTCACCCTCCTCCTCCTCCCTCTCACTCCCTCTCCCCTCACTACCCTCTCACCCTCCTCCTCCTCCTCTCTACCCTCTCACCCTCTTCCTCCTCCTCCTACCTCCTTCCCTCCTCTCACCCTCCTCCTCCTCGAGAGCTCCTTCGCAACCCCTTCATCCTCCTCTTCCCTCCTCCCTCTCCCTCCTCCCTCTTACCCTTTCACGCCTCTCTGCTCCTCCTTCCCTCCCTTCCTCACCCTTTCTCCTCCTCCTCCCTCCCTCCTCTTCATCACCCTCCTCCTCCTCCCTCTCCTCCTCCCTCCCTCCTCCTCTTACTCCTCTCACCCTCGTCCTCCTCCTCCTCCTCCTCCTCCTCGAGCTCCTTCGCCCCTTCCTCCTCCTCTTCCTCCTTCCCTCCTTCCCCCTTCCTTCGGGCCTCGCCATTTGCTCTCTCACCTTTAACGGGTTCAGAGGATGATTCCTATCCTCGCCAAACACAAACTCTGCCTGCCCTGGGACTGAATATTCCCTTTGTCTTTATCTTTGTTTTGTTTTTGTTTTTTGTTTTTTGCTTTTATTTCTCTAGTTTTGTGTGTGTTTTTTTTTTCTCGAGTTTTTTTTTTCTTTTTTCTTTTTTTTCTGGGGTTGTTGTTGTTGTTGTTGTTTTTCTTGGTCCTTTTTTCATGATCATTATTATTTTTCTTTCTTTTTCTTTTTTCCTTTTTCTCTTTTTTTTCTTTCTTTTCTTTTCATTTCTTTTCTTGTTCATTTCTTTTCATTCTTCTTTTCTTTCCTTCTGAGGGAAGATGTGTTTGTCCCGTAATTATGGTTTCTTATGTATCCCCTCTTTTGTCTCCTCACTTCCTTCCCTCTTCTCGCCTCCTCTCCTGCTTCTCTTTCTTCCACCCTTCACCCTTTCCTAAAATCCGTTCTCCTTTTCTTCACTCCCCCTCTTATCTTTTCCACTTCTTATTTCCTTCCTTATCTTCCCTCTCCCTCTTATCTTTTCCACTTCTCATTCCCTTCCTTATCTTCCCTCTCCCTCTTCTCTTTTCCACTTCTTATTCAATTCTTTTTCTTCCCTCTACCTCTTCTCCTCTCTTTCCACTTCTCATGTCCTCTTCCTTATCTTCCTCTCTCCCTCTTATCTCTCTTCCACTTCTTATTCCCTTCCTTATCTTCCCACTCCCTCTTATCTCTTCCACTTCTTATTCCCTTCTTTATCTTCCCTCTCCCTCTTATCTTTTCCACTTCTTATTCCCTTCTTTATCTTCCCTCTCCCTCTTATCTTTTCCACTTCTTATTCCCTTCCTGTCCTCGATTTCCTTTTGCCTTGTCCGCCTTTCCTCTCTCCTTCTCTCGTCTCATCCTTCTTATCCCTTTCTCCTTTCTTTCGTTTCCATCTCTTCCCTTTTCATCGGTTTTCTCGTCCTCCTATTCCTTCCGCTTCTCTTGCTTTCTCTTCTTACTCTCTCCGTCTCTCTCTGATTCCCCTCTTTTCATTTTTTTTTTATACTTTCATTCTCTCCTACTCTTTCCCTTGCTCCCCTCTCTTTCTTTCCCCTTTCTCTCTCTGTGCTGAGCTTTCTCTTTTTCTCTAATTTTCTTTCTTCCGTATTCCACTCTCCTCTTCTCATTACTCTCCTCCACTCTTTTTCTCTCACCTGCTTCTCCTCCTTAGCGTGCTTTCTCTTTCTCTGCCCTTCGTCTTCTCCGTTCGCCTATCTCCTCTCCTCCTTTCCCTCTTCTTTTCTCTTTCTCTCTCTCTCCTCCACCCCGTTCTCCCCTTACCTCTCCTACTTTCCCCCGTTCCCTATCTTTCCTTTACCTCTTTTTTCTCTCTCCTCCCCCTTTCCTCTCCTTCTCCTACCCCCTCCTCCTCTATTTTTCTTTCTTCCAATCCCTCTTCTCCTCTCTCCCTCCCTTCCCCTTTCCTCTCTTCCTTTCCCTCTTCCCTTCTCTCCCTCCCCTTCCCTCTTCCTCTCTTCCTTTCCCTCTTCCCCTCTCCTTCTCCCTCCCTTCCCTTTCCTCTGTTCCTTTCCCTCTTCCCCCTCTCTTTTCCCTCCCTTCCCTCTTCCTCTCTTCCTTTTCCTCTTCCCCCTCTCTTTCTCTCTTCCCCTTTCCTCTGTTCCTTTCCCTCTTCCCCTCTCTTTCTCTCCTTTATTTCCTCATCTCATTTCTTTCTCCCTCCCCCCCCTTTCCTCTCTTCCTTTCCCTCTTCCCCTCTCTTTCTCCCTCCCTTCCCTCTTCCCGTTCACACCCTCTCATGCCCCACCTTTCCGAGGCCGTCTCGCATATACGTCCATCGTTAAATTTCCTTCTCGAAAGATAATTTAACTGTTAAACTCTCATTATCTCTTTTCCTCCTTACACACTCCTACCTCCTGTCATCATCATTATTGTCATCTCCTTCTTTCAACATCGTTCTTTTCTTTTTCGCTTGTCTTTTCTTGATTCTTCTATTTTTCTTTTGCTTTTCTCGCCTTTAATTTAAATCTCCCTAATTATTCCCCTTTTTTTTCTTTTTTCCTCCTTTTGGCTTCAATTATTCCCTCCTTCCCCTTCCTCTTCCCTTTTCTTTCTCTCCTTTTTAGAACCGATCATCATCCTTTTTTCCCTCTCCCTTTCCCCACCACACCCCTATCCTCCCCCTCACCCATCCCCTCTCCCCTCCTGATTCCTTTCTACCTCCCCCAACTTATCCCCCCACCACACTCATACCCTCCCTCTCCTCTTCCTGGTTCCTTCCTCCCCTCCCCCTCCAACTTCCCCCCCCTCAACCACATCCATACCCTCCCCCCCTCCCCCCACCCCTCCTGGTTCCTTCCTCCCCTACCCCAACTTCTCCCCCATCACACCCATACCTTCCCCATCCCCCTCCCCCTCCCTTCCTCCCTTCCTGATTCCTTCTTCCCCTCCCCCCTAACTTCTCCCCTCTCCCCTCCTGGTTCTTCCCCTCCCCCAACTTCTCCCCCTATCACACTCATATCTTCCCCATCCCCCTCCCCCTTACCCCCTCCCCTCCTGATTCCTTCCTCCCCTCCCCCCAACACCCATACCCCCCTCTCTCCCCTTCCCTCGTACCCCTCTCCCCCCACCACAGTTCAAGGCAGACGTGTGACCCTCGCTTATACCAAGACCAAGTTTTCCCGTGAGGTTTTCAGTTCATGCAAATGAAGGAATATTCTAAGTGTTATCTCCGGTTCTTCCTAATCTTTTTTTTTCTATCGTTTGTATTTCTTTTTTTTCTTTTTTTTTTTTTGGAGGGGGGGTATGAATTACATCATAACCGTTTTATCTTTTTTTTATGTTGAAAGAATCGCTCCACGAGTAAACAGTTATTTATTTTCCTTTATTTTTTTCTTCTCTTTTCCTTCTTTTGTTGTTTTCCTCTCTTCTTTCTATTCTTTTCTATTCCACTTTCTTTATTTTTTTCTCCTTCCCCTTTTCTCTGGTCTTTTTCAGCCTGTGTACTTCCTTTTTTCTTGTATTATTTTCTTCCCTTCCCTTTCATTCCCTTTTTATTCTCCTCCTTTTCTTCCCCTTTCTTCTCTCACCTTTTTCTTCCCCTCCTTCTATTCCCTTTTCCTGCTCTCATCTATTCCGTCCCGTTTCCTTCTTCCCTAGTTTTTTCACTCATATTTTTCTCCCCTTTTCCTTCTTTCCCCTTTTTCTCCACCCTTGCTTCTTTCTCTTTCTTCTCTCACCTTTATCTTCCCCTCCCTTTTATTTTTTTCTCTCTCATTTTTTCTTCCCCTTTCCTTCTTGTCATTTTTTCTCTCTTCTTGTCTTCTCCTTTCCTTCTCTCCCATTTTTTCCCTCATCTTCTTCCCTCCCCCTCTCCTTCATTCCCCTCTCTTTTTCACCTTACTTCATTCACTATTTTATCATCCCCGCCTTCTTCCTCTCCCGATCCACTCCGTGTCTCTCGCCGGCTTTCCCCTTCAACCCAAATTGATTGGCCAATCGGAATTTCGCGTAATAATCAACACATCATCTTCAACGGCCTTCGCATAACCGCCCAAATCCACATATTTCCGATAACGTGAAGATTCTAACCTAATTTTCTCTCCGCGTTCAGCCCGGGTGCATAAATGTGTATGTACGTTCATGGGGGGGGGGGTGTTTCTTTTCTTTTGTTGTGCTTGTGTGTGTTTACTTATTCTCTCTTTCTGTCTCTGTCTGTCTGTCTTTGTTTTTGTCTCTGTCTTTCTTTCTCTATCTCTCTCTCTTTCTTTGTCTCTGTCTTTCTCTCTGTCTTTCTTTCTGTCTCTGTCTCTCCCTCCCTTTCTCTCGCTCTCTCTCTCTCTCTCTCTCTCTCTCTCTCTCTCTCTCTCTCTCTCTCTCTCTCTCTCTCTCTCTCTCTCTCTCTCTCTCTCTCTCTCTCTCTCTCTCTCTCTCTCTCTGTCTCTCTCTCTCTCTCTCTCTCTCTCTCTCTCTCTCTCTCTCTTGTCTTATATGTATAAAGGAGTGTTATTCTTACACTAGCACATTTCTTCTTCCTGTTCTTATTATCATTATTAGAATTTCTGAATATTCATACGCGCTCTGGAGTATAGCTTCTACCTTCAGTTTTCGCATAAATTTTGGTGCAGTTCATTCTCTTTTTTTTTCTCTCTTTTTTGCTTTTTTCTCACTTTTTTCGTTTTGAGGGGGGGAGTTGAGGGAGGGAGAATTTATGTTTGCGTTATGGAATGGGGGGAGGGGAGTGTAATGGGTTTGGTCTCCCTCCCTCCTTCCACCTAACCTTCCCCTCTACCTCCATCGCTCCACCACATCCTCCTTCTCCCTCCGCCCCCTCCACCATACTCACCTTCTCCCTCACTCTCTCCACCACACCCTTCCTTCTCCCTCCTCCCCCCCCTCCTTCCACCACAACCACCATCTCCTCCCCTCCACACCCTTCCTTCTCCCTCCACTCCCTCCACCACACCCTCCCTTCTCCTTCCCTCCCTCTACCACACCCTTCCTTCTCCCTCCATCCCCTCACACCTTCCCTTCTCCCTCCAACCCCCACCCCCTCCACCACAACCACCCTCACCTCCCCTCCCACATCCGACCCTAATCTCCCCACTCCCCACCCCCACCCCCCTCTTCGCCCCGGGGAGTCCCTAACGGCAGAATCTCAAGGTCGCTGTTATAAGTAAGACAGTCTTTCATGGCGCCTTTTCCTCCTCTGCCATAAATCAGCTGTCTTACTCTCTGCATGCCGGGGTCAGGGAGGGAGGGAGAGAGGGAGGGAGGGAGAGAGGGAGGGTGGGAGAGAGGGAGGGTGGGAGAGAAGGAGGATGGGGGGCGGGGGGAGGGAAGGAGACTGTGGGGGTGACTGGGAGGATGGGGGACGGGGAGGACGGAGGGAGGAGGGAGGAGGGAGGGTGGGAGAGAGGGAGGGAGAGAGGAAGAGGAGGGTGACTGGGAAGGAGGGAGGATAGGGGGATGGGGAGGAAGGGAGGGAGGGAGGATGGGGAGGGAAGGAGAGAGGATGGAGAAGGAGGGAGGATGGGGAGGGAGGGAGGGAAGACTGTGGGGAGAATGGGAGGGAGGATAGGGAGGGAGACTGTAAGGGTGACTGGGAGGGAAGAAGGGATCTAGGGAGGAGGAGGGAAAGGGATGGGAGGGAGGGAGGATGGGGAGAGGTAGGAAGAGAGGATGGGATGGTGGTAGGGAGGAGGTGAGGAGGGGGATAGTAAGAGAAAGAATGGGGAGGGGGATCGTAGGAAGGAAGAAAAGGAGGACGAGGAGGAAAAGGTGGAGGTGAGGAGGGGAGGGAGGAGGGAAGTGCGAGGAGAGGCTGGGTTGAAGGAGGTGGGAGGGGTGGAGTCAGATGGGGGTGGTTGAGGGCGGGAGGGAGAATAAAGGCGGAGGGGAGGATGAGGGAGGAGTGAAGAGCAGAGAGAGGAGAGGCTGTAGTAGTGTTGGAGGGAGGCGTAAAGAGATCCTAGAGAGAAGAAGGTGAGAGGGAGTGTTGGAGGATGGGGGAAAGAAGGTGGAAGGAGGTGAGAAAAGAGACTAGGGATGGAGCAAGGAAGGAGGGGGAGGAGGTAGGAGGTGTGGAAGGGGAAAATAAACGAGAGAGAGGAGAGAGAGAGAGATAAAGAGAGAGAGAGAGTGAGAGCAGATAAAGAAGAAATATACGAGAGAGAGAGAGAAAAAAAAAAGAGAAAGAAAGCGAAAAAAAATTAACATAAAACAAAAAACAACCCAAGAATATGACAACCCAATTCGCATACTAACCCCCTCCCACCCCCTCCCTTCCTCCCTACCTAACCCGCCCCTCCTCTCTCTCAAAAAAAAAAAAAAAAAAAAAAGTTTCCCCATTCCCTCTTGGACTTTATTGAGTTTCCTATTTCTCGAGTGTCCTGCAGCTTCTCGGGGACTCTCCAAGTTGTTCATATTGTGCCATCACCTGCGTACGCCCATCGCCCAATGGCAAGACAGATGGGCGGCGTTTTGATAAAGAGATT
>NC_091583.1:16347900-16350400 GCF_042767895.1 Penaeus vannamei | reverse complement strand
AAATGTTCACCTCTAAGGATGTGTTCATTTGTGTTCAGCGCAATGGAAGTGTATTAAGTGTATTCATTGCGTTAGTGTCTGTATACTTGTTCAGTTTTGTTTGTCTGTCTGAATAGATGTGTGCCTGTATATATATATATATCGATGTATATATGTAGGTATACATGTACATCTGTATGTATACATGGACATATATATAATGTATGTATATATGTATAAATGTAGGTATGTATTGATATACATATGTGTCTATAAGCTTGTATATGTGCATCTATCTACCTATTTATTCATATATATATACCCACGTACTGCTTACGTAAATATGTACACACACACACACACACACACACACACACACACACACACACACACACACACACACACACACACACACACACACACACACACACACACACACACACACACACACACACACACACACACACACACGTGCATACACATCATGTTGTCTCATTTCCCAACTCTGCTAATCACAGGAACCTCCTCCCTAATTAGACATTCCGCGGAGAAAAAGCCGAAAATGACTAAAAGAATGGCAAATGTAATTAGCAGAAGACACACACGCACACACACACACATACACGCACACACACACAGCCTACACGCACACACACACACACAGCATACACGCACACACACACACACACACACAGCCTACACGCACACACACACACACACACACACACACACACACACACACACACACACACACACACACAGACTACACGCACACACACACACAGCCTACACGCACATACACACACAGCCTATACTCACACACACACACACACAGCCTACACGCACACACACACACACACAGCCTACGCGCTCACACACACACCCTCTCCCGTTCATACGTTCCTGCCACCTTGTCCCTGAAGTCTCGTTGCTTAGCTACTTTTTATCTTTTTTTATTTTTGTTTTATTTTTCCTTCTTTTTTTTCTTTTTTTTTTAGTTTGTATGAAAGGAAATGAGTTCTCTCTTGGTGCGGGTAATAATCCCCGGCGCGATGACACTCTCGTCCACACTCACAAAAGGGAAACTCACACATCCATCCTCTAATGTGGAATAATTAAACGGGGGAATTTTTGGATGAGTCGGATGCATTTTAATGAACGCTTGCTAATCAGATGTACGTATGCAGAGTGATGCGGTATCATACAGACACACACACACACATATACACACTCACACACACACACACACACACACACACACACACACACACACACACACACACACACACACACACACACACACACACACACACACACACACACACACACACACACACACACATAAATAAATAAATAAATAAATAAATATATATATACATATATATAAATAAATAAATAAATATATATATATATATATATATATATATATATATATATATATATATATATATATATATATATATATATATATATATATATATATATATATATATATATATATATATATATATATATATATATATATATATATATATATACATATATATCACACCCGCAAACATACACGAAGTCAAATGGATAAGAAAGTAAAACCTTGAAAGAAAATGTCCTGAGAGGGACAAAAGCCCTGACCTTCCCCCTCCCTCCTTAACCCCACCCCCTCCCATACCCCAACCGATACCCTCACCTTAAACATACCCCTCCCTTACCCGTGCCCCGCCCCCCTACCCATACCCCCTCCCCTCGCTCCCTCCCCCACCCATTTTGACTTCCTTTACCCCCCAACCCATGGCCTTATGCCCCCTCCCCTTCTCCTTCTCCTTCTCCCTCTCGACCCAGCACCCCCAACTCCTCATTTCCCTCTCGCCCCAGCACCCCTATCCCTCCCCCTCCCCCTCTTTCTCCCTCTAGACCCAGCACCCCACCCCCTCATTTCCCCCTCGCCCCAGCACCCCTCCCCACCCCGACCCCTCTTTCTCCCTCTACCCCCAGCAACCCCCTCCCTCCCACGTCACCCTCCTTCTCCCTCTCTCCCTAGTACCCCCATCCCCCTCCCCCCACACACCCCACCCCCCTCGCCCCAGCACCCCTCCCACCCCCATCCCCTCATTTCCCTCTACCCCCAGCACCCCCTCCCTCCCACCTCACCCTCCTTCCCCCTCTCTCCCTCGTACCCCCATCCCCCTCCCCCACACACCCCACACCCCACTTCATACCCCCCAAAAAAAGAAGAAAAAAAAGGGAAATGGGCATCACAACACAAGGGTAATGGATACAGATAGTGAAGTAATTACGGACACATTACCATTCATTTATCACAAAAGCGGGCGAATAATCCGTCATCTTGGATCACAAGACTTGCGAGAATAAATAAATCCGTAATTTGCCTTTCTTCTTCTTCTTCGAATTTCTCCTCTTCCTTTTTATTTTTCTTCCTCGTTCTCTTTGTCATTCTCTCCTTTTTTGTCTCTGTCTCTATTTCTGTCTGTCTGTCTGTATCTCTCTCTATCTCTCTATCTAT
>NC_091583.1:16310162-16312662 GCF_042767895.1 Penaeus vannamei | reverse complement strand
GAGGAGGAGGAGAAAGAGGAGGAAAATGGTGGATGGACGAGGATCAGATGAGGGACAGAGAGCCAGAGAAAATAGGAATGTTATGTAATGCTGGATCAACTTTGGGATTGCGCGGGTCACCGGGGCCTCTCTCTCTCTCTCTTTCTCTGTCTGTCTGTCTCTCTCTCTCATTCTTTCTTTCTCTCTCTCTCTCTCTTTCTCTCTCTCTCTCTCTCTCTCTCTCTCTTTTTTTCTCTGTCTCTGTCGCTCTCTGTCTGTCTGTCTGTCTATCTGTCTGTCTGTGTCTGTCTGTCTCTCTCTCTCTCTTTCTCTCTCTTTCTCTCTCCTTGCGACCCCCGTTTTCTCTATCTACCTTTTGCTCTTTTCCCGTTTTTCCCTTTTACCCTCTGCAACCCATCTTTCTTTCCCTCTTCCAATCCCCCCTCTCTCTCTTCTTCCCTCCTCCTCCTTCCCCTCTCTCCCTCCTTCCTTCCTTCCCCCACCTCCCTCCCCCTCTCACTGATGGCGTGATGGAGGGAACGAAAAATGATCGACGAGTTGAGGAATTGTGGAAACTTTTTTTTTTTTGTTCGTTTTAAGGAGACATTTTTATGTTGAATTATCGTGCAGAGAGAATCGATTATGAAGTAAACATTGCATTACATCAACGCAATTGACTTATTAATCAATCTAATAGATAGATAGATAGATAAAAGCAACACAACGATTCACATAAAACGAAAAAAGAGAGAAATAAACCCATCAAATACATAGAAAGAAACACCTGAAAACACATAAGCGAAAAAAGAAAAAATGTTTCGAAAACTGCTCGAAAAATAACGAAACCGACCGAGCCGATGAGCAGAGGCTTCGAAATGCATCACTATTCGCACAACCATTAGTGTCCCCATTAAGCGATTTCTGACCATCACCTCGTTAAGGTTCTTCTATTGTGTACCTTTATTCTATAAAGGGGGGGGGGGTTGTGTCTCGTTGTTATTTCATTATCTGGGTTGATGTTCTTTTATTGTCTTTTTTGCTTTGTTTTTGTTTTGTTACTTTTGGCTTACTTGATTCTGCCTCTTAAGTATGTTTTGTGTTTTTGTTTTTGTTTCGGTTTCTAGTTGTCTTTCCGTTTGTCTATATGTCTGTCCTTTTGTCTGTCTGTCTCATTTTTACTGCCCCCCCCCCTCTCTCTCTCTCTCTCTCTCTCTCTCTCTCTCTCTCTCTCTCTCTTTTTCTCTCTCTCTCTCTCGTTCCTCCCGATCTTTTCTCTCACTTATCTATCTACCTCATCAATTATCGTCCACGCCCTCCATATCTATTTCTCCTCCACTTTTCTCTCCATTCTCTATGTCACTCTCCACTTTCTCCCTACCTCCCCCCTCTTTTCCTCACCTCTCTCCCACTCTCCCTCTTTTGCTGTTCCCCTCACATACTTCCCCTTCCAACATTCAGTTTTTTTTTTACCTTTTCCATCATATTCTCTTTCTCAGCCTTCTCCCTTTCCCTCTCCCTCCTAATTTTCCTTTCCTTACCCTCCCTCCTTCTTGCCTTCACGTGTGCTCTCTTCTTTCTCTCTCTTTCTCCTATTCTTTCCCTCCCTCCTTCTCCCCCCCCCCCGTTTTTTATTTTCCTTTCCTTTTCCCCATCGTTACCCTTATCCTTCCCTGGGCTTCCTCCTCCTTCCTGACCTTCTCCATCCACCTTATTTCCTCCTTCCTTCTCTCCCTCCACTTCCCTTTGCCCACCTCCCCCTCACCCTTTATCTTCCACTCCTCCTCATACCCTCCCTTCCCTCCTCCCCTCACCCCAAATCCTCTCTTCATCTTCCTCCCTCCCTCCTCCATCCAAACCTGCCCCTCCCTCAACCTTACATCTACCCTCCCTCCCTTCTCTCTCCCTTTTCCTTCCCTTCCCTTTCTTTCCCTTCCTTATTTCACTTCATATCAAACCCTTCCTCTTTTTCTTCTAGAAACTCCTTCCTCCAATTTCTCCCTTCCTCCCTTTTTCGACATACTTCCCCTCCCTCCCTCCGCTATAGCCAACCTCCCCCATACCCTCCCTTCCTCGCCTGTGCTCTCATTCCCTACCTCATTCCCCCTCACCTCCTCCCCTACAAACATCCTCCCCTATATCCACCTTCCCCCTATACCCTCCCTTCCTCCCTCCCCATACCCACCCTCCCTCCATTATACCCATCCTCCCACCACACCTCCCCCCTATACACACACACACCCTCCCTCTCCTATATCCTCCCTTCCTCCCTCCATACCCACACTCCTCCCACCATAGCCTCCCCTCCTCCCTCCCCTATACCCATCTTCCCCCTATACCCTCCCTTCCCTCCCACTTCCTCCCTCCATTACACCCAACCTCCCACCTCCCCACTCCCCGACACACACCCTCCCCCCTATACCCATCTTTCCCCCTATATCCACCTCCCTTCTCTCCCTCCCACTTCCTTCCCCTCCCTCCTCCCTTCCCTCCCTCCCTCCCTCCCCTACCTTCCCTCCCTCCC
>NC_091583.1:16292662-16305162 GCF_042767895.1 Penaeus vannamei | reverse complement strand
TGCTTCTTATCCAACCCCTACTTCCTCCTCTAACCCCACACCCCACCCTCACTCCACTTTCTCCCTACCTCTAACCCCTGACCGTATTCTCAACCCATTACTCCCTTATCCAACCCCCCACTTTCCCCGAACCCCCTCACCTCACTCCTGTCCTCCCCACCACCCCTCCCTTTTCCCCACTGTCCCCTTCCTCATTTCGTCCTTCCTTATCCTCACCCCATAACCCCTCTCATCCAACCCCACTTTCCCCCCATCTAACCCCTCACGCCACTCCCTTTCCCACCAACCCCATACCCTACTCCCCTCACCCCGCTCCCCTTGGCAAAATCTCACAAGTGGACCCCCAATAAAAGAGCAAAGCCGCTTCGAGACCCCCAACGACGCCTCTTGGACCCCTACTGAGACCTCTTCCCTAAGCCACTGAGGCTGAAGATACGAGGATGCTGCTCTTGAGGGGAAGGGAGGGGAAGGGAGGGGAAAGGAGGAGGAGGAGGGTGGGTTTTTGAAGGGTGGAGGTCGTGAATGTTGCTCTTGGATGAGAGGGGGAGGGACGGGAATGAAGGGGAGAGGGGTTATGGGGCTAGTATTGGGGGAGAGGAGAGGGGAAGAGGGAAATGGAAGGGGGGAAGAGGGGAGAGGAGAGGGGTCAGGGGTGGAAGTCATGAATGTTGTTCTTGGTGAGAGGGGGAGGGGAGGGGAATGGAGGAGAGAGAGAGTGGGGGAGAGGGCGGTTATGAGGCTAGTATTGGGGGAGAGAGAGGGGAAGAGGGAAATGGAAGGGGGAAAGAGGGGAGAGGAGTGGGGGTCGGGGGTGGAAGTCAAGAATGTTCTTGAGTGAGAGGGGGAGAGAGGGATAGGGGAAAAGATGGGGAGAATCTAAGGGGAGTGGGGGTTGAGCCAACTGTCTTTTGGGGGTGAGGGGAGGGAGGGGAGGGAGGAGAGGAGGGATTTACACAGGATGGTCCACGGGGGGGAGGGTGGTATTTCAGAAAAAAAGAGGGGGGGGGGGATTTTCACAATTGGAAAGATCTTTTTAGTTATTTGATTATTTAGATATTCATTGATTATTTGATATATCTCCCTAGTTAACAATTTTGTGTACATTCTTATCATTGATCTTTCCAACATCATATAGTTTTAGAAATGGTTCTCCATTCGCATTTTAAATCATGTTTTGTGTACACACACACACACACACACACACACACACACACACACACACACACACACACACACACATATATATATATTATATATATGTATATATATATATATATTGTAGTTATTGTTGTCTCTACTGTATTTAATTTCCTTTTTGTTGTTGTTTCTTGAACAAACATCTGTTAGTATTTATTTTCATTGTTGATGTGTGTTCTTAATGTTTACGGATCAGTATCAGTATCATCTTTTTCCTAAACACATGACTGCTGATGAAATTACTATCATTCTTATCATACTATTACTCTGTACAGCATCATTATTCTTTTCCACCATCCCCTCCACCCTACATTTTCTTCCCTTGCTTCTCACCCTCATACCATTCTCTCTCTCTCTCTCTCTCTCTCTCTCTCTCACTCTCTCTCTCCTCTCTCTCTCCTCTCTCTCTCTCTCTCTCCTCTCTCATCTCTCTCTCTCTCTCTCTCTCCATCCTTCCTGCCTCTCCTTTCACTTCTTCCCTTTCCTACATTTTCCATTCTTTTCTACTCTTCCCTCATTCCTCTCTTCCATTCTCCATCTCTTCCTTTCTTCCCTCATTCCTCCTGTCTCTTCTTTCCTTTCTTCCCTCATTCCTCCTGTCTCTTCTTTCCTTTCTTCCCTTATCCTTAATCCCTCAATCCTATTCATCCCCTCTTTCCTCTCCTACTCTCCTCTTCTTCCCCTTCCTTCATATTTTTCATTTCCTCCATCCTCTTATTCTTTTCGCTTCTCCCTTCCCTTCTCTTCCACATTTCTTCTCCTAAATTCCCCTTCCCACCATTTTTCAGATCACTCTTCCTCTCTTTCACTTCAGCCTCCTCCATTTTCATCCGTACTCTCTTCCATTCTCCTCTTTCCTCTTCTTCCTCCTTTCCTTTCTCCTTCCAATCTCCTCTTCCTCCTTTCCTTTTCTCTTCCATTCTCCTCTTCCTCCTTTCCTTCCCCCTTCCATTCTCCTCTTCCCTCTTCTCACCCCTTTCTTTCCCCCTTTCATTCTCCTCCTCCTACTTTCCTTTCCTCTTCCGTTCTCCTCATCCTCTTTCTTTCTACCTTCATTCTCCTACCCTCTCTTTCCCTTTTCCTTCCGCTCTATCCATACTCCATTCTCCCCTTCTCTCTTCCTCCCCCTTCCATTCTAATCTTCCCCTCCTTTCTCTTTTCCTTTACCTCCACCCTTCCATCCTCCTTTTCCTTTCCTCCTCTTCCCATCCTTCCTATTTTCCGCCCCCCCCCCCTTCCATCCTCCTTTCTTCCCTCTCTCTTCCCCCCCTCCTTCCTCTTCTCCCTCCCTCTCTCCTTTTCTCCTCCTTTCCCCCTCCTTCCTCCTTTCTCCTCTCCCCTTCATCCTCTCTCCCTTTCCACCTCCTCTTTCCCCTTCCTCTTCTCTCCCTTTCCACCTCCTCTTTCCCCTTCCTTCCTCCTCCCCCTTTCCACCTCTTTTTCCCCTCCATCCCCCTTTCTCCTCTCCCCTTCCTCCTTTCTCTCCTCACCCCTCCTTTCTCCCCCTCCTCTCTCCTTCCTCCCTTCCCTCTCCTCCTCTTCACCCCCTCCTTCCTCCTTCCTCCCTTCCCACCCTCTTCCACGTCGCCACTCCATATTCTTGAGTCATTAGCAAGAACCCTGTCTGCGAGTTCTGGAAGCGAGTGACGACGTTGTCAAATGAGTGTCTATGGTCATTTGTTATGCATGCCTGTCAGTTCCCTTTAAGAGGCGGCGGGTCGACCCCTCACTGTAGCGTTCTTGCCCTTATCATAATGCGCTTGAAGTGAAGTGTGCGTGTGTGTGTTTTGTGTTTGTTTTGGGTTGGTGGGTGTTTTGTGTGTGTGTGGGGGGGTTGTGTTGTTTGTTTGTGTGCATGTGTTTGGTGAGGGTGTGTTTGTTTGTTCGTGGTACGTTGTTTGTGTTTATTTGAGTTTGTCTGCGTATTTCAGTTAGTTGGTTTAATGAGTTTATGTGTTTGTGTTTGTCTGCTTGTGTGTGTGTGTGTACGTTTGTCTGTTTATATTTTCTAAGCTATTATCATTCAACTGATTTTTTAATTTGCATCAGAAGGCTGTTTATTAATAGTTTTAAGTATATATACCAACTTCTAGGGAGGGTGTTTGTCGGAAAATCTTGTGCAGACTTATAGGATAGATAAATAGGTAAATAGGTAAGTAGATAAACAGACAGACAGACAGGCAGAGATAAGCAGATAGATAGAGAATGAGAGAGAGAGAGGGATATGAAGCCAAAAAAAAGAGAGGTTAGGATGGAGAAAATAGAGAATCTCAAAATGAAACCATAATAGCAACAATGCTCATAAAACGACAGATAAATGTATCAACAACTAAATTAATTCATTAACTAAAAAAACATTAAAACAATAATGATTAAAAAAAATAGATATAACCATGACAATAACAAACTCAAAACAATGATAACAATAAACATGAAATATGGAATGAAACAGAATAGAACAAAAAAAATAATACTTAATAATAATAATATAACTAAGAAACCCCACCTAGAAATCCCCCCCACCCCCCAGCCTTTAGCTCCCCCTCCCCCTCCCCCCTCTTCTAGCCCCAGGAGCGTCTCAAATGCCCAAATTGAACGAAACATTAAGCATATTTCGTCGATTTTTCAGGCAGTTCGACAAGTCTCATTTCGTGTGAGTTTGACGGACAGCAGTTTTATTGCGTTGGGTTCTGTTGTTCATTTATTTCCTTCTTCTCATTTTTTATCTTGCTTTTTCTCTCTCTTTTTGTGTGGGGGGGAGGGGGTAGGAGAGGGGAAGGGAGGGGGAGGGGTGGTTGTTATTGTCTTTTGTTTGTTTTTGTTTTGTTTTTGTTTTTATGTGTTTGTTTGTTATTGTTTGTATATATTTGTTGATTTGTTTGTTGTTGTTTTGTACAATATAAATCGGAGAAATCGAAATATTATTGTATTATTATATTGTTGTTCTAAAAATGGTACTGCTTGCTCTAATTCTATTCATGGTATCATCAGTTCTTTAATTACTGTCGTATCATTAATGAAGTGAATACCATTATCGTCTTAATAATGGCTTTTATTTCTCAGATCATTATCATAATTATGATCACTACAATTATGATATTGTTATTGCTTTTAACATCATTACTATCACCATTAATATTATCATTATCATTATTGTTAGTACTATCATCATTATTATTTTTTATTATAATAATTATCATTACTATCATTATGATTATAATATTCATTATTATCAATATCATTATTATAACTATTATTGTTGTTGTTATCATTATCACTATTATTACTATTATCATTATCATCACCACTATGACTATTATCATTGTCATCATCCATTGTTATTGTTATCATCATTATAATCATTATCGTTATCATCATTGTTATTGTCAGTACCATTATCATTATCATCATTATCATAGTTGTTATCATCATTATTATTGACATTAATATAATCGCTATATCCTGATCATTACCATTGTTATTCTTATGAACATTACTGTCAATATTGTTAGTGTTATCATTACTGTAATTATCATTATCATTATCATTATTATCACAATCATCATCTTTATTGTTATTATTATTATCAGTATTATTATTATTATCATTATCATTATCATTATTATCATTATTTTTTTATCATTATTATTGTTGTTATTATTATTATTATTATTATTATTATTATTATTATTATTATTGTTATTATTATTATTATTATTATTATTATCATTATTATTATTATTATTATTATTATTATTATTATTATTATTGTTATTATTATTATCATTATCATTATTATCATTATTATTATTATTGTTATAAATATTAATACTATTATTATCATTATTATTATTGTTATTATTATTATCATTATCATTATCATCATCATTATCATTATTATTATTATTATTATTATTTTTTTTTTTTTTTTATTATTATTATTATTATTATTATTATCATTATTATTATCATTATTATTATCATCAATATTATCATTATTATTATTATTATTATTATTATTATTATTATTATTATTATTATTATTATTATTATTAGTATTAGAATTACTATTATTATTATTATTATTATTATTATTATTATCATTATTATTATTATTATTACTATTAGTATTATTACTGTCATTATTATTATTATTATCATTATTGTTATTATTATCATTATTATTATCATCATCATCATCATTATTATCATCATTATTATTATTATCATCATTATTACTATCATCATTATTACTATTATTGTTATCATTATCAATTTTATTATTACCATCATTATGTTATTACTCTTATTGTTATTATCACTTTCATTATTATCCTTATCGTTATTATTATCATTGATATTATTGTTATTGTTATCATTATCATTATCATTATTATCATTAATGTTGTTGTTATCGCTATTCTCTTTATTGTTATCATTGCTCTCATTATTATTATTTTAATTATCATTATCATAATAATAATATTAATCATGGTCGTAGTAATAATAGTGATAATGATAATACTGATAATGATAACAAAACAATAACAACAACAATAATAATGATAATGATAATAGAAATAGAAATTAGAGAAATAATAGAAAGAATATAATGAGGATATCAATCATAATGATAACAATGATATGATAGCTAAAAATGATGACAGCAATAAGGATAATGTTAATGATAATGATAACAAAAACAACAATAGCAACAACACCAATTATACTGATAATAGTAATATTGTAATAAAATGATAATGATGAGGATAATATTAGTAATAATTATGATAACAATAATAATTATAATGATAAATGTAATAATGATAGTGATAATAGAAATAATGATAATAATAAAGATGATATGAATAGTGGTATTGACAATAACAGTAATGATGATAATAATAATAATAATAATAATAATAATAATAATAATAATAATGATAATGATAATAATAATAATAATGACAATAGTAATAATAATAATGATAATAATAATAATAATAATAATAATAATAATAATAATAATAATAATAATAATAATAATAATAATAATAATAATGATAATAACAATAATAATAATAATAGTAATAATAACAATGATAATAATAAGAGTTATGATAAAGATAATTATGATAATATAAGTAATAATAATTATTATTATAATGTTGATAATGATAATAGTAATAAATATCCTTGTCATTGTCATGATTATAATAGTAATAATGATAATAATGATAACAATAGTAATAATAATAATAATGATAACAATAGTAACAATGATAATAATGATAACAATAACAATGATAATAATAGTAATGATAATAATAATGATGATGATGCTAATGATAATACTAATGATGATGATCATCATCATAATGGTCTTGATAATGATAATGATAATGACAATGATAGTAATGACAATATCAATAATAATACTACTGCTGCTACTACAGCTACTAAGAAAAATATTGTTAATAATGATAATGATTATAACGATGATAATAATGATAATAAAAATAAATGATAATGACGATAATAATGATAATGATAATAATGATAGCAATAATAGTAATGATAATGATGATAATAATGATAATAATAATGATGATAATGATGATAATAATAATGATGATAAAAAAAAAAATGATACCAATAATAGCAATAAGAATAAGAATGATAAGAATGATAATCATAATGATAGCAGTAATGATAGTCACAATAACGATAATAATAATGATAATTATGCATGGTAATAATGATGATAATAATGATAATGCCAATAATAACAACACAATAAACACAACCTCAGCAACCTAAACACAGCCAACAACACATAAATCACAATAACACACTCTTTCTGACGTTTTTGGCCATTCTTTGCTGGTGTATACATTTCAAGGTCTGCAATGACTATGGTGAAGCGAAGTCGACGACACAATAGCCACGAGATGCAGCTATACATCACCAACAACCCCTCTCCTCCTCTCCCCTATTCATCCCTTCTTCCTCCTCTTCTTCTTCTTCTTCCTCTTCTTCTCCGTGGGTTTCTCTCTCTCCTTTGCTCTGGGATCATTCTGTTCTATATGTCTTTTTTCTTGTTTTCGTGTCATATATACCCATTTCCCTCTTTTTGTAACAATTTCTTTTCCTTTTATGTTCTCTGTCCCTTCGCTCCTACTTCTATCACGTCTCTCTCTCTCTCTTTCTCTCTCTAACCCTATCTATCTGTCTGTTTCTCTCTCTTTTTCTCGTTTGCAGATTCCCCTCCTCCTCTCCTACCACTCATACATCAGCCCCTCCCTCTTTCCTTACTCCTACACCCCCTTCTCTCCCTCCCCTCCTAACCCCAACATATCACCCGCACTATCCCCACCCCCCCGTCCCACACCCCCCTCCCCTCCTCCCAAGTACATCCCCCGTTCCCTCCTTCCCCTATACATCTCCCCCCTCCTCTCCTTCCCCCATGCATCCACCCCCTCCCCTCCTTCCCCATGCATCCACCCCCTCCCCTCCTTCCCCTATACATCATCCCCCTCCCCTACCTTCCCCTTCCCCAGCCCCTACCCTCCTCAGACACTACCTACCAACCCCCCCCCCCCCCCCCCCCCCCCAGAGCTGTTTCTGTACGAGGTCATAGGTCATCCTTGCTGCCTCTTGCACGCTTGCTCACTGATGCGTCTTCGTGCTTTCTTGTACTTCCTCTTATGCACTCTTTGCCGCTTTCCTCTTGCCATGCTGTTTGGTTGTTCTCATTCCCTCTGGTTATGCATTTTTTTCTTTTTTTTTCATTCCCCTCTTCCTTCCCGTTTTGCAATTTTTGTATTTTTGTATTTTTCATGTTATTTTCTTTTCTCGTCTGTCCTCTCCATATACACTTTTTCCCTTTTTTTTCTTTCATTATGCACTTTTTGTTTTCTTCTTTCTCTGATTATTCACTCTTTCACTCTTCCCCTCTTCCCTTCAATTAGACACATTTTCTGTTTCCCTTGTTATGCACTAATTTCTCTTCTTCTCTTTCACTCTCACTCTGTTTTCTTGCTCCCTCTCGTTATCTACTTTTCATTTCTCTTCAATCCTCCCGCAATTCACTCTTTTCCCCTTCTTCTCTTCCGCCATGCGCTCTTTCTTTCGTGTTTACATTGACATACACTCTTCTCTTCCCTCCTCTTCCCTTCGTCATGCACTCAGCTCCCCTCTTCCTTCTGCCATGCACTCATTCTTTCCTTCACAAATATGTTACAGTTTGCAGTTTTATGTCTCTAAGCACCCTGCATGTTCTAAAAGGGAGAATAGGAGACATACTTTAAAGATACAAGAATTAGTCATCGAGAATATACATTTGTGAATGGATGATGTGTATGTTTGTGTGTGATTAGATTTATGAATGAATGGGAGTTAGGAAATGATGAGGAAGATGTTCTTTTTAGGTGTAATGTTTTGTATCTTCTTTTTCTTCTCGTTTTGTTTTCTTCCCTTTCCTTTTTTTCCTTCTCACTTTTTCTCTTCTCCTCTCTTTCCCTTTCTCTCCTCCGTTTGTGGACTCTTTTTCTTTCCCTCTCCTCTCTCATCATTCATTTTTTTTCTTCCTTTTCTCATTCTTATCTGCTCATCTATTCGCTCCTTACTTAGTTGTTGTTTTTTCTCTCCTATTCTATCGTCATTTATTCACCTCATTTTTCCTCACTGATTCTTCTCTTTTCATTTCATTTCGTCTCACACAACCTTCTCTTCTCATCTCTCTCCTCTTTCCTTATCCCCCTCTCCCACTCTTTCCTCTCCCCACTTCCTTCCCTCTTCCTCTCTCTCTCTCCTTTCGTCACGCTCTCCCGTTCTCTTTTTGCACGCTTCTTCTCTCCTCTTTCCCTTACTTGCATCTCCTACATACTTACAATAGTTGAAGAAACAGCGAAGCCTTCTTTCAAGTCATCGACAAAGACATAACAAAGAATGTTTTTGTTGGTTTACTTGTCCTGGAGAACTTTTATTATTTTTTTTTCTTCTTCTTCTTTTTCTTCTCTTCCCCCCCTCTCTCTCTTTCTTCCTTACTCCCCCTCTTTCTACTTTTTACTCTGTCTTTCTTTCTCTTTCCCTATATCTATTTGCTGTCTATCCGTTTGTTTGTTTGCCTACCTATCTCTCTTTCTCAGCGTCTCACTTCCTCTCTCTCTCTCTCTCTCTCCTCTCTCTCTCTCTCTCTCTCTCTCTCTCTCTCTCCTCTCTCTCTCTCTCTCTCTCTCTCTCTCTCTCTCTCTCTCTCTCTCTCTCACTCTCACCTCTCTCCATCTCCCTCTATCCATCTCTCCCTCTCTCTGTCTCTCTCTCTGTATATATATGCCTATCTATCTGTCTATTTCTCTCTCTTTTTCTCGCTCTCAGCCTCTCCTCCTCCCCCTCATTTTCCATCAAGCCGGGAGGGGGGGAGGGGAGAGGGGGGAGGGGGGGAGGAAATCAAGAGATGACGAATAGCAGCGAGAGACAGCTTTGGAGAGCCTCGACTGTGTTAGAAACTAATCGTTCTCCTGCCCCCTCCCCCCTCCCCCCCCTTATCCCCTCTTTCTCTTCTTCTTTTCCATCCCTTTTCTTCTCCTGCCTTCCCCCTTTATCCACTCTTTCTCTTTCCTTTTTTATATTCCTTCTGTTCTCCTACGTCCTCCTCTCCCCCACTCTTCTTTATCTCTGTCTGTTCTTCTTCCTCTTTTCTTTTCCAATCTCTTGCTATTCTCCATTCTCATTATTCCTCTCTTTTCCTATTTCAACACTTCGTCCTTCAGTTTTTTATATCTCTCAGTCTCCTTCTATTTCTTCCCCATCTCCCCTTTATTTATCATCGTTTTCTCCCTCCTCTTCCTACTCCTATTCTCTCCTCCCTTTTAATATTCTCCTCCTACCCTCCCTTTCTCCTTCTTTCCTCCCTTCTAATCTTCTCCTCCTTCCCTCCATATCTCCCCATTTCTAATTTTCTCCTCCTTTCCTTCCCTTTTCCCCATTTCTAATCTCCTCCTTCCCTCCATTTTCCCCTTTTCTAATTTGCTCCTCCTTCCCTCCTCCTCTTCTCCTTCCCTCTCCTTCCCCCCTCCCTCACATTCCCCTCTCCCCCTCCTCTTCTTCCCTTTTCCTTACTTCTCCTTGTGGCTCATTCATCACCAAGCTCTTTATCCGACGGAAGGGAAGGGAAGGGGGGGGGGGGAAGGGGAAGGCGTAAGATGGAAGGAGAGGGCGAGGGGAGAGGGGGAGGGGGAGGGGGGGAGGGGGTGTTGTTGCTTCTGCCTGACTGCCTTGTTGAGCCATTTTGTTGACTTGCAGTTAATGTAAGTTCTCTTTCTGTATTATTTTTTTTTTCTTTTACACACATACATCCTCACATAAATGCATGTCTAAATACATATATACTTACAAACATACATACATACATATATACGTATATATACTTGCATACATGCATATGTATATATATATATATATATATATATATATATATATATATATATATATATATATATATATATATATATATATATACACATATACACACACACTTCGACATGGTTATTTTTCATTGCATCTCCGAAGTAAATCGTAATTCATTTTCTTTTTACCTCGAAAGATTATGATGAATGTACAATTCAGAAAGATTAACGTCATTATCCTTGTTTTCTTCTGTGATTTGAAGTGTTACAAGTCGACACAATCTCCCAATCATCTGTGATGGATGTGGAACTGTCTGTTGACCTTTGATCCAGCACAGTTTACTACTTTGAGCTGAAAATCTTTATTACGGTTTAACTGGTAATGATCTTGCTGTTATATGTTAGTAATTGGCATACTTTTTCATTTCTGACGAGTAAATGCATAGAGTTATTAATTATTGTCTGTGGAGGTGAAGTAATGCGGTAGTAACAAAGGAGCTTATCATTACCAAATATCATTAAACATTTCGAAAATACAAGGAAAGTGACTTCTCTGGCAAATAAAAAAAATGGACCAAAGATCGCGAGAAAAAATAAAACAAATAAAAGAGGAAACAAACTCAGAAACAAATATGAAAATGCCATTTCCAGAGAAGTTTCCTTTCCCTCCCCCTCCCCCTTCCCTCTCCTCCCTCCTACCCTCCCACCCCACTCACTTCTTCCCCTTTTTTCCATCGTCCTTTCCTCCCCCTTCCCTACCCCTACCCCCTCCTTCACCCCCTCCCACACACGAGGAAGGGGTGGGGGAGGGATAAGCCCCAGCCACCCTATATAAGAACAAGCAAGTCTCTCAGTCTGGCGAGACCTGAACATCCATCTTCCTCTAGTTGCCAGACACCCCCACGTTGAATTATTGCAGACCGGTATTCCATAACTCATTTGGCTAACGCGACACCCTGTGACGACGAGACAGAGCTCTTTCCAATGGGCCTCAGGAGGGTTTTTGGGCCTGGGGGAGGGGGGTGGATAGGTAGGGGAGGAGGAGGAGGAGGAAGGTGGGGAGGGGGATGGGTGGGTGGGAGAGGAGGAGGAGGAAGGAGGGAAGGGTGGGAGGGGAGTGGGTTAAGGAGGGAAGGCTGGGTAGGGGAGGAGGAAAGAGGGAAGGTGGGGAGGGGAGTGGGTGAAGGAGGAGGAAGGGTGGGAAGGGGAGTGGGTGAAGGAGAGGAAGGGGTGGGGAGGGGAGTGGGTGAAGGAGGGAAGGATGGGGAGGGGAGTGGGTGAAGGAAGGAAGGGGTGGGAGGGAGGAGGAGGATAGGGGGAGAGGGAGGTGGGTGGAGGGAAGGGGTAGGGGAGGAGTAGGTGAAGGAGGGAAGGTTGGAGAGGGGAGTGGATGAAAAGGGGGGTGGGTAGGGAGGGGAGGAGTGGGTAGAGGGAAGGATGGCGAGGGGAGTGGGTGAAGGGAGGGAAGGGTAGGGAGGGGAGTGGATGAAGGAGGGAAGGGGGTGGGTAGGGAGGAGTAGGGAAGGGAGGGAGGAGGGAAAATGAGGGAAGGTGGGGAGGGGAGTGGATGAAGGAGGGAAGGGTGGGGAGGAAGAGGAGGAAGGAGGAAGAAAGGTGGGGAGGGGAGTGTGGTGAAGGAGGGAAGGATGGGGAGGAGGAGGAGGGAAAGAAGGGAAGGGTGAGGGAGGAGGGAGTGGGTGAAGGAGGGAAGGGTGGGGAGGAGGAGGATGGAAGGAGGGAAGGGTGGGGAGGGGAGTGGGTGGAAGGAGGGAAGGGTGTAGGTGGAGTGGGGTGAAGGAGGGAAGGGTGGAGAGGGGAATGGGTGAAGGGTGGAAGGGTCGGGGAGGGGAGTGGGTAGAGGAAGGATGGGGAGGGAAGTGGGTTGAAGGAGGG